>NC_057731.1:35531446-35611243 GCF_004010195.1 Chiloscyllium plagiosum
TGAGAGGCATTGATAGAGTCGATAGCCAGAGACTATTTCCCAGGGCAGAAATGATTAACACGAGGGGTCATAGTTTTAAGCTGATTGGAGGAAAGTATAGAGGGGATGTCAGAGGTGGATTCTTTACACAGAGAGTTGTGAGAGCATGGAATGCGTTGCCAGCAGCAGTTGTGGAAGCAAGGTCATTGGGGACATTTAAGAGACTACTGGACATGCATATGGTCACAGAAATTTGAGGGTGCATACATGAGGATCAGTGGTCGGCACAACATCGTGGGCTGAAGGGCCTGTTCTGTGCTGTATTGTTCTATGTTCTAACTGTATTTTAGATATAAATTGCTCTGAAGGAAATTCAACTTTCTGTTAGGATAAATCTAACTTGTGAGACAAAATATAAAACTCCATTGCAGATATTTATTATCGCAACTGAAATATTGAGAAAAGAATTGTGGTTTAAAGTTTAGCTGTGGTGTGTCACGTTATTTTCAGAACCAATTTTGTTTTCACTGGTGGCAACGAAAAACTTATAAGATGAGAATAATCTTTAAATGATGGTTGTGTTTTAGCTTTTACACTTTTTTAATGTACAGCAATGAAACAATGGTTACATCAGTGAGCAGTATGTGAATGTGTTTTGTTCTTTTGGCCCCTGGGTCATCAGACCCATAGTGATGTGGTTGAATGTTGACTGCCCTGTCAAACGGCCTAGCAAGCCACTCCGTTGTATTAATCTCTAAACTCGCAACAAAAAAATAAAACTAGACCGACTGCTTGGCATAAACCAAGGCACTGACAAGCGAGAAAATAGCCCTGTTGACCCGGCAAAGTCCTTCTTACCAATATCTGGGCATCAGGGCCAAAATTGGGAGAGCTGTTCACAGACTAGTCAAGCAACAGCCTGACATTGTCTATAAGGTATTATTCTGTGAGTATGTGCCAGACACCACCATCACCATCCCTGGATATGTCCTGTCCCACTGGTAAGAGAGATCCAGCAGAGGTGGCAAAACAGTGGTATACAGTCAGGAAGGAGATGCCCTGGAACTCCTCAGCCAATGACAGCAGATCCCATGAAGTCTCATGGCTTCAGATTAAACATGAGCAACGAAGTCTCTTGCTGATTGCCATTAACCGCTTTCCATCAGCTGATGAATCAATATTTCTCCATGTTGAGCAACACTTGAAGGAAGCACTGAGGGTGGAAAGGGTGAAAAATGTATTCCAGATGGGGAATTTCAATGTCTACCACCAAGAATAGATTGGCAGCATTATTACTGATTGAGCAGTAATTAGTAAAGGGCATAGCTACTAGACTGTGTCTGCAGCTGACGGTGAGGGAACCAAAAGAGGGAAAAACACACTTGACCTCGTCCTTACCAATCTGCTGGCTGCAGATACACCTGTCCTTGTGAGTGTTGATCAGAGTGACCACTGGACAGTCTTTGTGGAAACAAAGTCCTGCCTTCACATTGAGAATAATCTCCACTGTCTTGTGTGGCACTCGCACCATACTAAATGGGACAGATTTTGAACAAATCTAACAACTCAATTGGGCATCCATGAGGTGCTGTGGGCCATCAACAGCAGCAGAATTGTACTCTAGCACAATCTGTAACCTCATGGTTCAGCATATCCCCCACTCAACCATCACCATCAAGCCAGGGGATCAACCCTGGTTCAATGGTGAGTGCAGGAGAGCATGCCAGGAGCAGCATCATGCATACCTGAAAATGAGGTGCCAACAGGCTGAAGCTGTCAAGCAGGGCTTTTTGATGCCAAACAGTATAAGCAGTAATGATAGACAGAGCTAAGTGATACCACAACAAATGGATCAGATCTAAGCTCCGCAGTCCTGCCACATTCAGTCGTGAATGGTGGTGAATAACTGAAAAACTCAATGGAGGAAGAGGCTCCACAAATATCCCCATCAATGATGGAAGAGCCCATCAGTGCAAAAGATAAGGCTGAAACATACACAGTAATCTTCAGGCAGAAGTGCCGAGAGGATGATCTAACCCGGCCTCCTCTCGTGGTCCCCAATATTACAGTTTTTGGTTTTTGGTGATACATGGCAGATTTCATGAAGAGCAAGGAGTTGGTTGGACAATATTCCACTCTCAACCAATACCACCTCAATGCAGACTAAATTATTTATTTCCCCTCTGCTGGAGCGATCTTCTTATCTTGGTTCCTATTGGATCTTGAAAACTAATTCATCTGGTAAAGTGTGTTAAGTATAATAAAATTGTACAGAAGTACGAAATTATAATTTATCCCTTGTATGACATAGACATCTAATCGTCAGCAGATTCACAGTGTTGAAGAACAATCCTTAAAATAGTAATACTGTACTGTTAAGGCTGTTACCTGATATGAAGATTTGTTTGTTGAGAGGGTTTTATAACAGGACAGTGTTTGTAAATTGGGTTTATTTTCTTTGGAGTTTACAAAACACAAATGATCTATTCAAAATCTTCTAAGCTCTTACAGCATTTGACTGGGTAAATACTGAGACTGTGCTTCCCTGACCGATTCTCAGGATAAATACTTGACCATTTAGAATTTGGGGAGAAATTTCAAAAACAGTGGCTTTTTTTAAGATTAGATTTATATATTTTTGTCACACATACTGAACTGTGGAAGTACAGGAATACCGTGAAAAATGTATAATAGAGTCTCTACAGTGTGGAAGCAGGCCATTCAGCCCATCATAACCACATTTACCCTCCAAAGAACATCCCACCCAGACTCAATCCCTACCCTACTCCTGCATTTCTCATGGCTAATCCATCCAGGGTACAAATGCCTGGACACTGTGGGTGATTTAGCATGGCCAGTTCACCTAACCACATCTTTGGACTGTGGGAGGACATCAGAGCACCTGCATGAAACCCACGCAGACACGGGAAGAATGTGCAAACTCCACTAAGTCAGTCACCTGAGGGTGGAATGGAACCTAGATCCCTGTGCTGCGAGGTAGCAGTGCTAACCATTGAGCCACTGTGCTGCGCTTCAGCCACTGTGCCCACACATGGTGACATCTTAGGTACAAAAGTACCTAGATACAAAAAACTTAGGTATATTGTAAAATAATCTTATAAAAGTTGTGTTACCTTCATAGAATAAGTAGAAAAATAAGGCAGCTGTTGATGATTAGTCATTGATTGAATGTACACAAAAATGAAACAGAAGAACATTTGGACATTGAAGGTTCAAGGAACATGGGCATTGGCCAGTCTCTTCAGCTAGCATATCAACAATGATCTTATTGCATAATTGCACAGCGTTGTGGGGCTACTCCTTCCATTTCTGGTATCATATCTGTTAAGATTGCATTTCCTAAGGTAGAATCATATTTGTATGATTGTTTCCCATTATGTCAAGATTAAACAGATATAAATTCATAATTTCTACCATTTTATGATTGGCTTGATAGATGACCCAATATTTATCTGTAGAATATAACCAGTTAAAAAATCCATGATTGAACCAAATCCAGTACATAGTAGACTGAATGTATCACATTATTATCCCTCACCTTTTGACTGTTCTACAGCCACGTAATGTGAGTATTTGATGTAGAGCTACTTTAAGTAACTGTAGGTATGACAAAATAGCATCATAAGTTCAAACTTTTAGAAAATCACTAAAGTTCTACTCTGCCATGTATGTCAATCGCCGGAATTGTTTGAATAAGAGTGTAATCAGAAAAGTATGAATTACTTCACAGTTTTAAGAGAGGCGAGTAGGAGACTTTGTGTTACCTGCCAAAAATCTTGCATGTTCAAAAGCTATATCAGTTATATCCATATGATATTGTGAGGGAACAAAGGTTATATGAGCATTAAACATTAGCTAAATTTTGCAGTTGCAGTGATAGTTTAAGAATATAAGAAAATAGGAGCAGGAGTCGGCCATCTGGCCCACCTAGCCTGCTTTGTCATTCAATAAGATCACGGCGAATCTTTTCATTGACTCAGCTCCACTTACCAGCCCACTCACCATAACCCTTAATTCTTTTACTGTTCAAAAATCTATTTTTGTCCTAAAAACATTCAACGAGGTAGCCTCAACTGCTTCACTGGTCAGGAAATTCCCCTGATTCACAACCCTTTGGGTGAAGAAGTTCCTTCTCAAATCAGCCCTAAATCTATACCCCCTTGTTTTGAGGCTCTGCTCCCTAGTTTTAGTTTCATCTGCCATTGGAAACAACCTCCCTGCTTCTGTCTTTTCTATTGCCTTCATAATCTTATATGCTTCTATAAGATCCTTCTTCATTCTTCTCAATTCCAATGAATGCAGTCCCAGTCTACTCAATCTCTCTTTATAAAGCAACCTTCTCAAGTTCGGAGTCAACCTAGTGAACTTCTTCTGCACCCCGTATAGCATCAGTATATCCTTTCTCAAATAAGGACACCAAAGCTGTACATAGTTATGTAGATGGGGCCTCACCAGCATCATATACAGCTGCAGCATAACCTCACTATTTTTAAACATCATCCCTCTAGTAATGAAGAATAGTATTCCATTTGTCTTCTTAATTGCCTGCTTCACCTGCAAACCAACATTTTGCGATACATGCACAAGAATACGCAGGGCCCTCTGCCCAGCAGCATGCTGCAATTTTAAATAATAGTCCATTTTGCTGTAGTTCCTACCAAAATGGATAACCTCACACTTCCCAGCATTGTACTCCATCTGCCAGACCCTTGCCCACTCACTTAACCTGTCTATGTCCCTCTACAGACTTTCAGTGTCATCTGCACACTGAAATTGTCAAACTATGACCATCGATAGGCTGTGAAATTGAGACCAAAGTCTGGAGGTCACATATGTACAGTTAGATGTGGAAATCCATATGTTGCTGTCAGTGATTCCCTGCTCTTCCAAAGATTGCACTGTTGATCTCTCTATAGAAGGCAATCTTATGAAATGACTGAGCTGAGTGGTATCCCTGCATATACACCAAAAAAGAAGCTGCACCATTGTTATGAACATTACATAGAACAATATGGCACAGGAACAGGTCCTTTGACCCACCACATCTGTGCCAAATGTGATACTATTCTAAACTAATACCATCTGGCTGCAAATGGTCCTTAACCATCTATACCCTACTTGTCCATGCGTCTGTCTAAATACCTCTTAAACATTGCTATAATATCTGCTTCCACCACCTACCCTGGCAGTACGTTCCAGGCAGCTAACACGCCCTATGTTAAAAAAAACTTGCGTCACACACCTCTTTTAAATTTAAACGTCCAGTATTTCAGATGTATAATTTTTGCTGGTTTATTGAAACTTACAATTCATAAGGGGCCAGTTAAAACAAAGTTTGCTACTCCAAATGTGGCCTATCTAAAGTATTATGCAGCTGCAACATGACTTGGAGAAAGTGAGGACTGCAGATACTGGAAATCAGAGTCAAAAAGTGTGGTGCTGGAAAAGCACAGTAGGTCAGGCAGCATCTCCTGGTCCTCGGATGCTGCCTGTCCAGCTGTGCTTTTCCAGCACCACACTTTTTGACTCTGCAACATGACTTGCCAACTTTTATATTCAGTACTCTGACTGATGAAGGCAAGCATGCTATGTATCATCTTCAACACTTTCTTCACTTGTGTTGCCACTTTCAGGATGGACTTGTACGCCAAGATCCCTATGTATGCTCTTAAGGGTCCTGCCATTTACTGTATACTTTCCTCTTGTATTTATAAAGTCATGGAGCTGTACAGCATGGAAACAAACCCATCAGTCAAATATGTGCATGCCGACCAGATATCCTAAGTCAATCTAATCCCATTTGCCAGCACTTGATCCCAGATTCCTCTAAACCCTTCCTAATCATATACCCATCCAGATGCCTTTTAAATGTTGTAATTGTACCAGCCTCTATCACCTCCTCTGGCAGCTCATTCCATAAACACACCACCCTCTGTGTGAAAAGGTTGCCACTTAGGTCTCTTTTAAATCTTTCCCCTCTCACCTTAGACCCATGCCCTCTAGTTTTAGACTCCCCCACTCTGGGGAAAAGACCTGGTGTATTCACCCTATCCATGACCCTCATGATTTTATAAACCTTTATAAGGTCACCCCTCATCCTCCGACACTCCAGGGAAAATAGCCCCAGCCTATTCAGTCTGTCCCTATAGCTTAAATGCATCACCTCATATGTCCAGATGAAACTCCATCTGCCATTTCTCCACCCAACTTTCCAAATGATCTATATCCTGCTGTATCCTTTGACAATTTTCCTCATTATCCACAACTCCATCTATTTTTGTGGCATCTGCAAATTTACTAATCACACCACTATCATTTCCATTCAAATCATTTATATATATAAACAGAGATCTCAGCACTGATTCGTGCAGAACACCACTGGACTCAGACTTCTAATCAGAAAAGCATGTCTTCTTTCCTGCCCTCTGTGTTCTATGACAAAACCAAATTATCAACTCACTGTGGTCTCATGTGAGTTAATTTTCTGGACTAGCCCACTATGAGCGAACTTGTCACATGCCTTAGTAAAATCCATGTAGACACCATCCAATGTTCTACCTTCATCAATCATCACTTCCTCAAAAAACTCAAGTAAATTTGTGAGACAAGATTCTCTCTAGAGAATTCATTCTTTTCTAAATGTGAGCAAATCCTGCCCCTAAAAATCTTCTCCAGTCCGTTCCCTACCACTGATATAAGGCTCACAGACCTAAAACTTCCTGGATTGTCACTGTCACCCTTCTTGAGTAAAAGCACAACATTGACTATGCTCAAGCCTGTGACTAAAGACAATACAAAAATCTCTGTCAAGGCCCCAGCAATCTCCTCCCTTAGTTTCTGTCAGTATCCTGTGATAGATCCCATCAGGCCTTGGGGACTTAGCTACCTTAATGTTTTTCAAGACACCCACCACCTTCTCCTCCCTAATATTGACATACCCTAGAATGTCAAAATACCCCTCCGTAATCTTGCCATCATCCACGTCCTTCTCCTTAGTGAATATCATTGTGAAGTATGCATTAAGGACCTCACCCACTTTCTCTGGCTACGTGCTTAGATTCCCTCCTTTATCCTTGAGTGTACTTACCCTTTCCGTAGTTACCCTCTTGCTCCTAATATACGCATAAAACATCTTGCAATTTTCCTTAATCCTACTTGCCCAGGACATTTTAGCCTTCCTAATTCCTTGTTTAAGTTCTTTCCTAATAAAAGCAAATTACTGCGGACGCTGGAATCTGAAACCAAAAGAGAAAATGCTGGAAAATCTCAGCAGGTCTGGCAGCATCTGTAAGGAGAGAAAAGAGTTGATATTTCAAGTCTAACTGACCCTTTGTCAAAGCTGGTCAGACAAAGGGTCAGTTAGACTCGAAACGTCAGCTCTTTTCTCTCCTTACTGATGTTGACAGACCTGCTGAGATTTTCCAGCATTTTCTCTTTTGGTTTAAGTTCTTTCCTGCTTCCTTTGTATTCCTTGAGGGCCTTGTCTGAGTAATAACTCCAGAGATCCTATATCCCATCACCAAGTCACATTTTATGTACACAAAATCAATCTTTGACTTTAGTACTGCCCCTTCAGAGTCAGCTCTCAGAGTGCCAGTATCTTTCACACTCCTCTTTTATTCTGTCAGCCCAGGTTCCCTAATTGGACCAGATTAACAGCCCCAATCAGGGAAATTGTAATTCTCAATGTCCAGCTGGCTGACCTCAATACAATCACTACAGTTTGATTTCAGTTTCCCAAGCGTTTTTTTGTTTGCTTTTTTGTCAACTAAACTTTCAATCTCGTGTCACACAGGTCCCCCAAATCTTGCTCTCCTCACCTTTCATCCTCACGAGAACATGCTGGTCCTGAACGCTGATCAATTGACCTTTAAAGACTCCCATATCTCAGTCACACCAATCTAATTTCTCCAGTTCCTAACTAATGGCGTATTAATTCCCCTCAATTTAGGACTTTCATCGAGGACCAGTCTAATCCTTGTCTATAACTATCTTTAAACTTACAGAATTATGATCACTTTTGCCAAAATGGTCCCTCAGTTGCCTGGCCTCATTCTCCAATACAATGTCCCTTCCCTAATTGGACTAGCCACAGGTTGTTTCAAGAAACCCTCTTGGATGCACCTAACAAATTCTGCAACTATGCTCCTGGCACAAAGAGAGTCCCAGCCAATATTGGGGAAGTTAAAAGCACCCACTAGCACAAGCTTGCTGTTTTTACACCTTTTCATGACCTGCCTATATTTGTGTTCCTCTATCTCCCACTGGCTATTGGGAGGCCTATATTATAACACTACCAATGTGATTGCAGTTTTATTATTCCTCAGTTCTGCCCATGTGTACTCACTACATAAGCCCTCCCAGATGTCCTCTTTTAGTCCAGCTGTGACACTCTCCATAACCAGTAATGCAACTCTCCCAACCGTTTTATATCCTTATTTATCTCACCTGGAAATGAGCTGCCAATCCTGCCCTTCTTTCAACCAAGTTTCTCTAATGACTACAACATCATAATTTCATACACTAATCAAGGCTGTAAGCTCATTGGCCATGCCTGTTATACTCCTGTCATTACAATAACTACACTTCAGACCGTAGTCCCACTATGTCATGAACTGGATATTTAATGACATGATAAGTCATGATGGCTACTGAACCTCTTTGGTTTATATTTGTGTAATACCAATTTTGTGATTATGAAAATAATTCCATAGTATTACAATAAAATAAAAATGTATTTCTTTTAAAATTTATAGTAATTCAGTTCTAATGCTGTGACCCAACCTTTATTTTGCTGTGTGTAAAATTTACAAAAAGCACTTCCAGGTTTACTGCATGTGAAATCTTTTCTGTGAGATTTTCTTTTGACCTGGGTGATGTTATCACCATTATTTGGACATTTGGAGGTTCTATATAGTTGCTGCTAGATTCAAGCTAAGATCAAGAAAGCTGAAAACCACTCTACAGAGATCACTAGACTGAAGTTCATCTCTGTAGAATCCCTGTAGTGTGGAAACAGACCATTTGGTCCATCAAGTCCACATCAACTGTCCAAAGAGCATTCCACCAGACTCACCCCCTACCCTATCCCTGTAACCCTGCATTTCCCATGGCTAATCCACCTAGCTTGCACATTCCTGGACAATATGGGCAACTTAACATGGTCAGTCCACCTAACTTGCACATCTTTATAGAGTGTGGGAGGAAACTAGAGCACCCAGAGGAAACAGGGAGAATGTGCAAGCTCCAGACAGACAGTCACCTGAGTCTGGAATTGAACCCAAGTCCCTAGCACTGTGAGACAGCAGTGCTAACCACTGAGCCACCATGCCGCCCTGTAGTGTTATCACACTACTGAGTATAAAATCTAGGCTGCTGTCATTAGCAGTCCTGAAGCAATTGAATGCGTCAAGATAATACTTGAAATGATTAAAAACATTTTTTGGATGATTGTGTAGACATTGTAATGCTGCCACTTTGAGAACTATAAAATAAAGCAATGTAGACAAGAGGCAAACAAAAATTGGGAATATTTTTAAAGTTTTAAATAATATTTGTTATACATTACTGGACTGTAATTAACCATGTGGAAAATAGGATCTTACCTTGCCGCCATTTGATACTCAAGAGGCAAAACCATTTTTGGTAAGTGTATTTGCAATTTTAAATCTTGCTCATAAACCACCTTATTTCCCACATTTAATGCTTGAAGTTGCACAAAGTCAAGGAAAGCAGCTGGCATCAGACCCAAAATGCCCAACCATGACTGACAGACTGACTTGGTGATGGCCTAAAATAACTATCTTTACAGATTCTGTAACAGCTCAAAGACAGTGAAAAAGATGTGCCATTTGACAGTAAGATACTTGTATCAGCTACAGTCAAAATGACCATCAGCTTCTTCTCCCTTCCAACGTGATATGGATTTCATCAATAGTCTCAGCCAATTGCTTTTGGTTTTTCTTTGATAAACATAAGTAATAGGAATTGATTGCTCACTTTCATCAATGAAAGATATCACTAATATCACTCCTGGACACTGGGTGAAAAAGCTGGACTTAAATAAACTCAAGGTGTTCCATTCCATCAACATGAAGCTGATCAATAACCAGGAACATTGCATCATTTACCCGCACATCAAATTTTAAAGGCAATGACACACTTAAAGATGATTGAATAGATACCAAAGCCATCATCTTCATTCTTGTTTAATATATCAAGACAACTGTTAGATAATCTTCTTCACTATAAAGGATACAAGTAACATCACGGACACAGCTCTATATCAGAAAAAGGAAAAGAGGGAAAATCATTGGAAAATTGTAAACACTAGGAAAGTGGTACAGGTCATCCTGCTTTAACATATGTTTTGTTAACGTGAATTTGCTGTAATATGATTGACAGGTTAGGGACACTGTTTCTAAAGCACGAACATTTAAAGCGTGTGTTGGCTGTTACGCGCTTACATCGCCAAAACTTATAGCGCTGTTTCAAATGCATGATTTTTCTATAATGCAGCATTGCACATGAATGTAACCATCACATTATAGAAGGACTGCCTGCATTGGGTAAATTGGTGGAGCTGCAGGCTGATAAAGTGCCCAGGCCCTGACAGACCTCATCTGAGGATCCGAAAAGATGTGGCTATTGAAATAGTTAATTTTTTTATTTTAATTTTTCAAAACTCCCTAGATTTGGGGAAAGTCCTATTGGATAGAATGACAGCAAGTGTAGTACCTCTATTCAAAAAAGAAGGGAGGTAGAAAGGAGGTAACTACAGGCCAGTTAATTTCACATCTTTCATAGGGAAAGTGTTACAAGCTATTGAATGAATTATATAGCAGGAACAAGTGCCCAGAAGTGATGATCACCAACAATCTGTCCTGGTCCACCCATGTTGACTCAATGGTCAAGAAATTACAATAACGCCTCTATTTCCTCAGGCAGCTAAGGAAATTTGATATCCCTCAGGACCCTTACTAATTTTTATCGATGCACCATAGAAAACATTCTGTCCAGTTACATCACTGCTTGGTATGGCAACCATTCTGTCCAAAAAACACTACAGAGAGTTATGAACACATCCCAGTCCATTACACAAGCTAATCTTCCATCCATTGACTCCATCAATACCTCTCACTGCCTCAGGAACATAGCCACTATAATCAAAGGCCCTCTAATCCAGATTATAATCTCTTCAACCTCTTCCGTTAGGCAGAAAATGCAAAAGCTTAAACACATGTACCAACAGATTCAAAAACAGCTTCTTGCCCACTGTTATTAAACTTCTAAATGTACCTCTCAAAATTTTATATCTAATGTTGATCTTGCTCTTTGTGCACTCCTTTGCAGCCATAACATTGTATTCCTCACTCTGTTCTATTATACTAATGCACTTTGTAAAGTATGATCTGCCTGTACTGTACACAAAATAAAGCTTTTCACTGTACCTAAGTAGATGTGACAATAGTATTTCAAATCAAATCAAGACAGGGAGGGCGACTTCCAAAAGCAAATGAGGGAGGGAATTCAATGCTCCCAAAGAAGACAAAGCAGCAGCAACTCACTTCAAATCCAACAAGTTGACATCTGCACTTGTTGCATGCCATTGAATCTGAAGGAACATATTTCCCATTCTTGCAAAGTTTAATTAGAACAGACAAATTGTAAGTGTAATGGTTCGTGTGGATGGGGCTTTCCAGGCAGTGATGGAGAGAGAGAGAGAGAGAGAGATGTTCCTCAAAGACAGGGTTGGTGCAGTTAATGGTGTGGGGGCTTGGGGATTAGGAAATGTGCTGACAATGTGTTGCTGGAAAAACGCAGCAGGTCAGGCAGCATCCAAGGAACAGGAGAATCGACGTTTCGGGCATAAGCCCTTCTTCAGGAATGAGCCTCATTCCTGAAGAAGGGCTTATGCCCGAAACCTAAATTCTCCTGTTCCTTGGATGCTGCCTGACCTGCTGCGCTTTTCCAGCAACACATTTTCAGCTCTGATCTTCAGCATCTGCAGCCCTCACTTTCTCTCAAAGATTAGGAAATGTGCACAGGGCTGTGGTGGGAGCCAACTCAGTGATAAGGGGTAAGGCAACGTGATTGGGTGGGTTTTCCAAGGTCCTGATCAGCTATTCCATCTTGTGAGGAGGTTCACGGAATCCAGTTGGCACGGGTAATGGAGGATTCAGAATCAGAGTGGTCTGGGAACCAGTAAGATGTATGGGGCAAAGAGGAGAAAAGGGCTGTGGAGAGGAATGGTTATAGGCCCATGGGTAATGGAGCAGGAGGTTTAGGGATAAGGAGGGGAAAGGAATATTTACTTAGTTGGGTCCAGGATGATGGGGGGATGCTGGTGGGTGACAGATTGAGGGCGAAGATGGTGGAACAGGTTATGCACCATGTTTAATGTAATCTTTGTAATGTAATGTAATAAAAATGCAGTCAATCAGAAAATGCAATTCCTTGAAATGGGAGGAGAGTTATTTTGAATGGATAAGTTAAAGGTGAGCACAATTAACCAAATGAAGTGACAGCCTAATAATGATGAGTTACATGGATAGGAACCATCGTCTCATCTCTATGGTCACCCTCAGAGGAGCATTGCTGTCTGGTCCATAGATTTCATTTAAATGAGACCCCAAAAAAGGAGAAGGGGAGGGGGATAGACGTTGGATCGAGTAGGAGACAGGTGCACTGTGGGAGAAGCTGGAGAATGGGCGGAGAACAGTGAATGCAGGGAACTTTGCCGCCAGAGCCCAAAGTGCCATTGTTGATTTTAAATAGATTGAACTTAGGCTTCATCTAGCTGGGAGTGCAAATGTCCATCTGGATCCCCAGTATTTGTTGCACCTGTATAATCCCAGTAACTGTAGAAACAGGAAAATTTGTTCTTTAAATTGCAGGAGATGAACACTGTGTGCACATGTAACCATTCATACATTCCGCTCTGAGAATTCCAACCAAACAAACAAACCAGGAGTCCAAACAGCATTCCACATTCTGAGATCGAGAATTGAAATGCAGCTGAAACTAACCTATATCATTCATCATAAAATAACACTTCTTTGTATCTCACTATTGCCTCAGTATACCATTGTTCCAGAAGATCCTTTGAAAGATTCACTAAATTCATTAGTTGTTGTGTCATTGTCAAAACTTCTTTTAGATAAATCCACATTTTTATTCGATTTGACCAAGCATATAACAACTGTGGAGAATTTCTTCCAACCCCTCTCCAGGATCTGAACAATTCCACTGTGTATTAAATAATATAGTGGAAGTCTTAACATCCTCAAAGGTCATTAGTTTCTGATAAAGTTGCTTTTATGACTGTATGCTCAGTCTGTAGATCCAATAAGTTTTAAGTCAATATTTGCTTATCAACTGACCTTTATTCCTATTTTTATTCTTACTTTGAAGGTCATGCCTTCAATATTAGCTTCAAAAAATTGTTCCATTCCTTCACAGTTTTCCATGATATTTTCTCTCAGTTCATGTAGTATTCTGTAATAGCCATTTGAAAATGCAAAGAATACAAATGACTAATGGAATGCTTTATAACTTATCCTCTTGAAAGCTATGCAACCTTTTGATCAGAACATTGACTTTTTGGCATTTTTACACCTTTGCTATTTCATTTTGCTGCTAGTTTCCTCCCTTTGCTAAACATTTCAAAATTCATTTCATAGCTGGAATGAGAACAGTTCTCTATCAGCCAGCATTTTCCATTTCTTGTCACCTTTGCACCTGTTACTTTCCTCATCGTACTGATCGTCATGATAACTGACATAATTGGACTTGGTCCTCATTTCATGGGAAATCCAACAGTCATCCAATATGGTACTGGCACTAAGACATTTATTTTGTGTCCCAACCATTTGTATTACATTGTCACAGAGCAAATTACTCCTAACTTCAATTTTTTTGTCTGACACTTGCTGCCTTGTTCATGTTCTTTGGCTTATACTCCAAATTAATTATATTACTTGTAAATGTTCTATTGAAGCATTAACTTTTATCTCAACTGTATTTCCTCCCTCAGGTTTTGCAATAAAAGCCTTGCTCACCTCTTCTGAAAGGTTCATTAATCAGTACGTTTTGCCAAAACTTTCCATCAATACTCCCTCAAAAAGCACCTTGAAACTAGACAGGTTACATTATTCCAGCATCCATTACCTTATTCCCAGAGATGATAGCACTGCTTTCAGAACAATGAGAAACCACATTTGGACTGAATTTGCTCTTAGAATAACACTGAGGGTTTTGTATGTCTGTTATTTATGGATAAATGTTACAGGAGCTTTAGACAAGGCAAAGGTGTATGGCTAAAAGCAAGTATTGTTCTATGAGTTGCACTGCTGCAGTGTAAACCTCAGTAAATGTTTTCATCACTATTGAGAAAGCTTGAATCTCCTGAAGGAAATGTATTTGCATGAATGAAATCCCCTCAGAGATAATGCATGTGAAAGTGCCTTGTTAATACGATAATTGGTAATAACTGCCAACAAGTTTTGAAATTTATTGAGATGATTTCAAAAATGCTAACCTTTGTTTTTGTCATTCCTTTATGTCTCTTCTGTCTTTTAATCTAATTTGTCATTCCGTCTCTTTCTGTATCTGATTTGACTGAAATCATCCACTGTCTTTCACTTCCTTTTCTATCTTACTACTGTTTATTCTTCAATTGTTCAGTCTTACTGATATCGAGTTGATTGCCCTGTTCACACCATTCAAATCCCAGATGCCCTGTTATCTTTGTTGAGCTGCTTTCAGTCATATGTCAACTTTGAAGCTGACAAGGCAAGCTACTGTGTAAAAGGTAAAAACAAGGACTGCAGATGCTGGAAATCAGAGTCTAGATTAAAGTGGTGCTGGAAAGCACAGCAGGTCAGGCAGCATCCGAGGAGCAGGAGGAGGACTGTGCCTAACTGTTGACACCCTCAATTAGATGCCACAACAAAATTCTAGACATAATAAACAGAATCTTCCCAGCTCTGGAACAGTGTGGGCAATGACTGGTCTATTGGGAAAATATGATGAGATTGTAAAAATATGATACTTGTCATGAGTCCGAATTTCTAGTCAAGGTTTTAAAAGTATGATGGGAATCTTGCTAACGAGAGGCAAGGTGCTTACTATCTCTGTGAAGCAAGCCACAACTCACAAAGGCAATCCAAAATATGATAGACTTTAGAAGGCTTGGAGCTGAATTCCTTTCACATTCAAATATAAGTATTTGATAATATGCTCTTGTATGCAATGCTGCCTTTCTTGGGTGATGTGAGGGATGGGGATGGGAGGACAAAGTTTTAGTAATCCCACCAGACTTACAACATCCTAAAGCATTGGGTGACATGGTTTGTGCTGCATAGATTGGAATAAGATCCGTTATGTCAAAGGTCCATGTACAGGCATTTTATGGCCCTCGTTATCAGAGTCTTCCATGTCCCACTGTATTGAGGATTGTGCGAAATGGGCATTTGTATATGATGTGAAAGCTGACTGCTCACATTACTGAGGGTCTGTACTGTTTCTGATATTCCCTGCATTGGTTCAGTGGAACTGCTACTAACAGATCCAGCAACTGCAAGTGTCATTGTGACTCTAACTATTGTACAATGAAGGTCGTAGTGTCACAGAGTTGTACAGCACTGAAACAGATCCTTCAGTCCACCTCATCCATGCTGACCAGATATCCTAAACTCATCTAATTTCATTGCCAGCATTTGGTCCATATCCCTTTAAACCCTCCCTATTCATGTATCCATCCAGATGGCTTTTAAGTGTTGTAATTGTACTACATCCACCACCTCTTCCGACAGAGGAATTGGGCAGGAAGAAATATCTCAGCAAACCCAAGACCAGCAAAAATTTCCAGAAGCCTCTACGTGAAGATGTCACAGCTGAAGATTCCCTCAGGATGCAAGGAGGTACAGGAGGCCCAGAGGCTATCATCCACTCTGACATTTCCACCAGGTGAGTGAGTGCATTGTGTGGATGTCCTGGGACACCGTCACAGAGCCAGGAGCTGAAGCAGGACTTGCTGCCTGACGGTGTTGGTGGCCATCTTATCCCAGTGGTTGTCAAGGTGACAGCTGTGACTACCTGACTACCTGATTCCAAGGATCCACTGGGAAACTATGTGGGATCTCAATCATCATCCCAGCCTGTTACTGATGCAATTTGTATACAATCATACCATTTCATCTAGTTTCCCTGTGAGAAGATCAGTGCTGCAGTCTGGGCAGTAGACTGTCACCAGAGCTGGCAGCCTCCCAGGTACAAGATGGTATGGACAGTACACACGTCATGTTGAGAGTACCAAATCATAACACAACTGAATTCATCAAAAGAAAACAGTTCCATTCCATCAATGTATTGACCATTTGTGATCATCAGGATCCAATCCAAGAAGCCTGAGCCAGGTACATTGAAAGCTACCATGATGCTTACATCCTAAGGACTCTTGGGTTCCTACTGCATTTCAAGGGCTTGATGCTTTGCAAGGATGGTTACTGGGAGACAATGACTACTCTCTGTAACCTTGGCTGATGGTTCCATTACGCAACCAGATAACCCAAGGCTGACTGTACACACAATGCTATCCATTCTTCCATAATGGAGCAGATGATAGGTCTCCTCAAGATGAGTTTCTGATGCTCTGATCAGTTTTGCGAAGCCTTGCAGTACACGTCAGATAGAGTGTGCTACATGACCATGGCATGCTGTGCTCTGCAGGCAGGCAAAGACAGGAGCTCATGGTTACTGAAAAGCTGGGAGAGTGGCAGGACATTGAGCAGGAGGAGCAATAACTTCACCGTGCTAAAGCACAATGGCATCAGGTCAAAAAGCCAGATAAGACTTCATTAACACTTGCTTCCAATACATGTGAGCTCTATAAAGTCAAGATTCATTGATTGTAAATTTGTTGTTGGTCAAAAGGCAAGTGATCCCTGGTTAATCCCAGAAGCAAGTACAGCTTTTTTTTGTCTTTCTTTTTCTGTTGTAAAATAAACATTAACAGTAACAACTGTCTAAATGTTTTCCATCATGTGAAGTTACTATATTCAACAATGATAATTCAACAATTCAACTCTGCTGGGTTTTAAGGAAAGAGACGCATTCCCTTAGACAGAGTTCTAACATGTTGTGGTGCTCAGGAAAGGTAGCTTCATGGTTGTAGCTGCAGCTTCACATAAATACGGGAAATAGGAGCAAGAGCCAGTCAGCTCTTCAAGCCTGCTCCATCATTCAATGTGATCATGGTTGATCATCCTACTCAGCACCCTGTTCCTATTTTTGCCCCACACCTTTTAATTCTTTTAGCCCTCAGAGAAATATCTTTGTCCTTATTAAATGTTTTGGCCTCATCCATTTTCAGTGACAGAGAATTCCACAGATACACAACTCTCGGGGGAAGAAATACCCCCTCATCTTAGTCCTCAATGGTCTTCCCTACATCCTTACACTGTGACCCCTGGTTCTGGACTCCCTGGTCATTGGGAACATCCTTTCTGCACTTACAATGTCTCATCCTGTTAGAATTTTATTTTTTTGTATGAAATCTCTCCTCGTTCTTCTCAACTCCAGTGAATATGGTCCTAACTGATCCAATCTCTCTTCATACATCAGTCCCAGGAATCAGACTAGTAAACCTTCATTGCACTCCCTCCATAATCAGAACATCCTACTTCAGATAAGGAGATCAAATTTGCACACAATACTCCAGATGTGGTCTCATTAAGTCACTGTACAACTGCAGAAAGACATCCCTGCTCCTGTACTCAAACCCTCTCACTATGAAGGCCAATACACCATTTGTCTTCTTCACCGCCCACCTCATCTGCATGCTTACTTTTAGTGACTGGTGAACATAGATACCCAGTTCTTATTGCACATCCCCCTTTCCCAATCTATCACCATTCAGAAAATTCAGATATCCACCTTCCTGTTTTTGCTATCAAAGTGGATAACTTCACGCTAACCCTAACATTAGTGTGTGGGTGGCACGGTGGCACAGTGGTTAGCACTGCTGCTGCACAGTGGTTAGCACTGCTGCCTTACAGTGCCAGAGACCTGGCTTTGATTCCCACCTTGGGCTCCTGTCTGTATGGAGTTTGCATATTCTTCCCCATGTCTGCGTGGGTTTCCTCCCCAGTCCAAAATTGTGCAGATTAGCTGAATTGGCCATGCTAAATTGCCTGTAGTGTTAGGTGAAGGGTTAAATGTAGGGGAATGGGTCTGGATGGGTTGCTCTTTGGAGGGTCAGTGTGGACTCGTTGAGCCGAAGGGCCTGTTTCCACATTGTAAATAGTCTAATCTAAAAAACCCACATTCTGGTTCATGCCAAGTGCTTGCCCACTCATTTAATTTGTCCAAATCACAAAGGTAGTCAATCAGTTATGTAAAATGCCAATATATTTACTAATGTGAGAATCCATTTCCAATTAACTGCCCACTGTGCCACCTATATTCCATCAGAAGCTTTTCTATTTCATTTATTTTCCACAAAATGGCTATTCCTGGCTGGCTTCAATTGACCTGGTGCACAGATGGGCATTAAATATGGTGCCACTGGCATGAATCCATGAAGGTCCTGGCAACAGTGAATCCTTCCATTGGTGTGAAGGCACATTAACATGCGTGTGTTCCATTGTAGCATGATGCTTACAGAATGAGCTGAGCAATGGAGAATTGTGTGAGACAATGCACTCGAGCTTAGTTAGAGAAACCGTCGCAATCTCCTCAAAACTGACACTAAAAGCTGATGTTTAGTAAAATTCACCCTAATGTCTTTCAATAAAATTAGAAAAATAAATTGATGCTTTTGAAGTAGCAGAATTTTAAAAGCCTATTATATACCTACATATCAGATAATTGTACAAGAGCCAATTAACTGAATCACACTAACTGGAATATGAGTCATTCTTGTTTCTCAACATTCTTCAGTGGATTTCACATGCGGTAAGCAAACCATACTAAGCATTTTGGTGTTCCAATTAACCATTTGACTGCCTGCTACTATTTCTGCTTGCACTATCTTTTGAAGAGAGATTGAGCCTGAGAAATGGTGATCCTCAGGTATAAATCACCACCAGACATCCTCTGGAACAATGGCAACTTTAGTTACTTCTTTCAAAATTCAAGCCCTTTCTGTAAAATAAATCAAACCATTATACCTTTCAATAAGTTACTGCTATTATTTCCTTTTGTGTTTCACCATTTTTTTACGATCCAAAATATATTATCTGGAAAGCCAACAGCCACAAACTGGGAAGGCGATGCCTTGTCGTATCATTGTTATAGAGTCATACAACATGGAAACAGACCCTTCAGTCCATGGTGACCAAGGTCCCAAACTAAATTAGTTCCACTTGCCTGCATTTAGTCCATATCTCTTTAAACCTTTCCTATTCATGTGCTTGTCCAAATTTCTTTTAAATGTTGTAACTGTACCTACATCCATCACTTCTTCTGGCAATTCATTCCACATGAGAACCATCCTCTGTGTGAAAGAATATTGCCCCTCAGGTTCTTTTTGAATCTTTTCCCTCTCACCTTAAAAATATTCTTTCTGGTTTTGAACTCCCCCACCATAGGGAAAAGATCTTTGCTATTCACCTTATCTATCCCCCTTATAATTTTATAAATTTCTATAAGGTCACCTCTCAACCTCCCATGCTCCAGTGAAACAAGTCCTAGTCTATCCAGCCTCTCCCCATAACTCAAATCCCCCATTCCCAGCAACATTCCGGTAAATCTGAACCCTCCCCAATTTATTAATATCCTTCCTTTAACACTGTGACCAGAGCAGCATACAGTACTCCAAAGGTGGCCTCACCAAAGTCTTGTACAAACTCAACAAAATGTCCCAACTCCTATACTCAATGGGGTCTGAGCAATGAAGGCAAGTATGCTCAAATGCGTCTTTAACCACCCTGTCTACCTGCAACTCAACTTTCAAAGAACCATGTACTTAGATCTCTCTGTTCAACAACATCACCCAGAGCCCTACCATTAACTGTATAAGTCCTGGTCTTGCTTGTTTTATCAAAATGCAACATTCTGCATTTATCCAAATTAAATTTATCCATCCATTTATCCATCAGCCCATTGGTCCAATTGATAAAGATCCATTTTTAACCTTCTCCATTGTCAACTAAACCACCAATTTTGGTGTCATCTGTAAACTTACTAACCATGCCTCCTAAATTGTCATCCAATTTGTTTATATTAATGGAAAACAATAGTGGACCCAGCACCGATACCTGCGGAACACCACTGGCCACAGAGCTAGTTTGGTAATGTTCTGGAGGCTCCGATTCAAATCCCGCCAAGGCAGATGGTGGAATTTGAATTCAATAAAAATCTAGAATTGAGAGTCTAATGATGACCATGAATCTATTGTTGATAGCTGGCAAAACCTATCTGGTTCACTAATTTCCTTTATGGAAGGAAACTGCCATCCTCATCTGATCTGGCGTACATGTGATTGCAGACCCACAGCAATGTGGTTGACTCTTAACTATCCTCTGGGCAATTAGGGATGGACAATTAATGTTGACCTAGCGATGCCCTCATCCTGTGAATGAAGTTTTAAAAATTCAAAAGGGAATTGGGCACCTGCTTAAAATTTAACAAGTAGTACAATGGTCTCGAAGAATGGAAGAATTGAGAAAATAAGAAATAAGTTTGGACCCTAAGAACAGAAGAACTAAGAGCAGAATATGCCATATTGACACTGCCATACATACTTCAACTGCTGGACAACAATATCCCTATTACTGAAACATGTCCTAAAGAAGGGTAGGAATGAAAGTGCATCATTTTTGATTAAAAGGTTTTCAGTTGGGAAGAGAAGAGGATAGAAGGAATAGGTTGTTGCATTATTGGTTAAAGAATATGATGATATGCTAGAAAGAGGATTGGATGAAGCCAAATGGGTTGAACTATGAACAAAGAATGGCTTGGATTGTACACCAAATATTTAGGCTGATACATACGAGCAACTATTTAGGCAAATTGCTAATAAGTGTAGAAACAAATGTTTGGGATTGGTGGGGAATTTAAATCACCCTAGGATTTATAAATTGGCATAAAATCAGTCCAACAATGATGGAAACAGATTAAAATGCATTTAAAAGGACTTCATAGTCAATGTATATTCAGCCCAACAGAAGAAAGTACTTCTGAATTTAATTTTCAGAATCTATCTGGGGAAGTAGAGGGTGTATCAATGGGAAAGTTTTAGTAGTGGTTATAATTCTATTCGATTTAGTGTTGTTGTAAAAAATGATAAAGGTAGACCAAGAAAATGAATTGAACATTTTAAAAAGGCCAGTTTTACTAGGTTGAGATGTAATTTGACAGAAGTTGATTAGAAACAGCTACACAGTGATAAATCAGCTTCAGAGAAGCAGGAAGCAGTTAGCAAGCAGATTGAGAGTGCAGAACAAATATCTCACCACAAGAAATTATTAGAACCTAATAGGACACCTGGAAAGTCAAAATGCAATCCATCAAAGTCCATATGGCTTTATGACAGGAACTCATATTTGACTAAGTTGCCAGAGATTTTTGTAAAGGTAACAAGCAAGGTGGACAAAGGAGATCCTGTAGATGTAAATATCTGGACTTCCCGAGGCATTTGGTAATGTGCCACATAAAAAGTTATAGGCAAGAATGAAATCATATGGTATTAGAGCCAATTTATACAATTGGATCGAGATAACTTGCTAACCAACAGAAAACAAGTGTCAAGATTGTGGCTCAGTGATTAGCACTGCTGCCTCACAGTACTAGGGACCTGGGTTTAATTCTAGTCTCAGGCAACTGTCTGTGTGGATTTTGCACATTCACCCCGTGTCTGCTTGAGTTTCCATCAGGTGCTCTGGTTTCCTTCCACAATCCAAAGATGTGCAGGATAGGTGGATCAGCCATGCTAAATTGCCCATAATGTCCAGGGATATGCAGACTAGGTGGATTAGCCATGGGAAATTTAGGGTGAAAGGGATGGGGTGGAATGCTCTTTGGAGGATCAGTGTGGACTTGATGGGCCAAATTGTCGGCTTCCACACTATAGGGATTGTATGATTCTAAAAAGGTCTTTTCTGGTCGGCAAGATGTAATCAGTGGGGTATCACAGCAATTGATCTTCAGGCCCAAAATATTTGCAATCTATATTAATAACTTGGATGCAGGGATAGAATGTACTATAGCCAAATTTGCAGATGACACTAAAATTAGATGTGAAAATAAGCTTCAATAAAGAAATAAGAAATTCATAAATGGGTATGGATAGGTTAGGTGAATGGACCAAAATCTGATAGCTGGAGTTTAATGTTAATAAGTGTAAGGTTATCCATTTTGATCAGAAGAGTAGGAAGGCAACTAATTATTTAAATGGAGAGAAACTTCAGAATACTTCAGTGCAGATGGATCTAGGTGTCCTTGTACATAAATTGCAGAAAACTAGTGTACAGGTACAGCAGATAATAAGGAAAGCAAATTCAATTTTAGCATTTATTGCTAAATAAACAGTGTATAAAAGTAGGGAAGCATTGCTGCAATTGTACAAGGCATTACTTGTGTATAGTTGTGGTCCCCTTACTTAAGGAGGGATGTGGTCACATAGGACGCCATTTAGAGGAGATTCACTGTATTGATTCCAGAGGTGAGGATTTGTCTTCTGAAGAGACATTGAACAGTTTCAGCCTATACTCTCTAGATAAATATAGGGAAATCTAAATGAGATATACAAGATGTTAAAGGCAATTGACAAAGTAGACATAGAGAGGATTTTTTCCTCATGTGAGACAACCCAAAATGAGAGGTCATAGCTTTAGGATAAGGGGTAAAAGATTTAAAACAGAGATGAGGAGAAATTTATTTTCTCAAAGGGTCATGAATCTGTGGAATTCACTAAATCTAGAGTGTGATGGATTCAGGGACATTGAGTAGATTTAACAGAGATAGTCAGATTTTAGTGATGGGTTGAAGGATTATGGAGAGAGCAGGAAAGTGAAATTGTGACTAAAATGGTATCAGTCATGATCATATTGAATGGTGGAGCAGGTTCATGAATCTAAATTGCTTATAAATAGAATCCATAGGATCCCTATGGTGTGGAAACAGGCCCTTCGGCCCAACAAGTCCACGCCGACCCTCCAAAGATTAATCCATGCAGACCCATTTCCCTTCCCTAATATCCTTTATTTACCCGTATCTAGCGCATCTAACCTACACATCCCTGAACACTATGGGCAATTTAGCATGGCCAATTCACCTAACCTGCACATCTTTGGATTCAGCTTACTCCTGTTCTTAATGTTCTTGAATAGGATGGAAGAGGCAAGTCCTGTGAGTCAAGAAGCTTACAACTTCAGGTGAAGGCAAAAAAAGATCAGATGCCAAGCACTCGAATCTGTTGAAAGCCCAGAGAGGCACCAACAAAGTGCAGGGGTAATATTAGAAAGGAAATTGCAAAAGCCAAGGATTCAAGGTGCAATATTTGCAAATAAAGCCAAAGAAACCCCAAAGATTATATATAATTACATTAAACGCAAATAGATAACTAAAGGGAAACCAGGGCTGCTAAGAGATCAGGAAGATGGGCTGTGTGTCCATGGTGAACTTATCTGTGGGGGGGGTATTTGGGAAGCAATCAGATCAGACAGTAGGAGCTGTGAGCTCTTGACTTTCTGTATGGTGATTTTAACTGAGTATTTCCTGGAGTTCCTGTTTGTTTTTCAGATTTTTAGTGTTTTGATTTATTCTTCGCTGGATAGCAGCACCTTGGATATTATTCAACTCATTGAGCTTACTTGCTTCGAGCTTATTTTTCAAAAGCACATTGACAAACAGAACCTCACCTGATTGGAATTGTGTTTCAGCATTGCTATCTTGAAACTAATATCTCTTGGATGGCCTTACATCAAATAGAGGTCTGGACAATAATCATTAGAAGTTTTATTCCATTATTGAGGTGCAGAACAGTTCCTGGTTACCTAGTCCTTCTAATGTGCACATGCTATCTTAATTAAAGTTTTGCTTGTTAATGATCAACAATTCCTAACTGTAAGTTTCTGCAGCTAATAAGCAACAATATAATCATTACACGCAGGAGCCGTGCTTTTTTTTTGGAATTAAAAAATATCCCGCAAATCGTCCGTGTTCACGTCGACAGGTGAAAGCAAAGGGGAAAAAAGCTTGGAAACCACCGCACTGGAATATTTAGCTGGAAAGCCCCGTTCAGACTACGCCTTTAAATAAGCTGGAGCAGGTCCTGAAGGAGAGTCGTGTGCAGGTGCAAGAGAAACTAGCAGCAGCCAACAGCTACTCCATAAGAACAACTCTGTGCTGGTACGTCTTTTAGTAAAACATAGGCTGTGACACCAATTTATGTTGGATTGTAAAGTCTTATTCAATGTGAACGTCGAAGTAACCTGTTAGTGCGGCAGGTACGAGTATGGGGAGAGGGAGGATTCGAGTTACTAAAAAACATTGGAAAACAATTATCTCCCCTGTAATTGTAGGTTTAAAAACATATAAAGTGTTGTCGATTTTAAAAAACAACGTAATTATAGTATGTGTCTTAAGCAGAATCTCCGGGCAGCTATGTTCGCCATTGTATTCGAAACTAATTTCGATGTGTTTTAAAACAGAGCTTTGTGCTAAAAACCTCCGGAATTTTTTTTTTGTAGCGGATGGTGTTTCGGGTTGGAACAAGTTTACTGGAGTTTGCTCCATCTGAAACCCTTGGGCTGAGCCATGTGTAACCTGCAGTACAACTGTGATCCAGGTCTGAACGGTGCAATCCGCCAGATGTGGTGTAAATCCGGAGCGAGGTGGCGTGGGAGTCTCCTCCTGCAAGAAACTCGCTGTCCGCCCACGCCTGAGACCCTCAGTGAATGAGAATGACCAAAGCGAGTGTGTCAGCTGGCTAACTGCACTTTAACCAGTGCAGCTGGAAGGACCCTCTGAGCAAGCCGGCAGTGCGGCGACCCTCAGGATCCTCAGCAGTACAAATGTACCTGCTAACAACCCAGCTTTCAGCTCCAGCTTCATCGTCCCAATATGGATCACTGAGATCTTTCATGAATGTGAATAGCTCACTGCTGTTCTTCATTATAACGCGCTGTTAGTTCAATGCCTTTTGACACTGATGGTCTATTTCGTTAGCATTCGAATACTTCCTCGGTAATTCTGTTTTAATGTCACTGTTATCTCTGATGCAGTTTATCTGATAAACTACTTGTTTTCCAGATTATTCCAATTCTTATGAAGAATTTGAAAATGAGTAAACAAGGCACAGGTATATGATTTATACTATTAAAATGATACATTGTTAATTGTTATTTGTACACCGCACCCACGTGTTCTCAGGCTGTTTAATTATAGTTGTGAGTTCAAACTGAAATTCCAAAATGACCAGCATCAGTGGAGGCTGTTTGTCAGTTTCACAAAAGGATACTTCCTCTTGGCACTCACTTGTAAAAACAGAATTGCACTCACAGGAAATTTGCGCCCATGGAGTGGACTTCGTGGTTTCAAAGTGCACTGTCATTTCCCAACTTCTCTCACAAATGAAATCGGATGCTTTCTTTCAAAAAGGATTGGCTAAATATCAAGATAGTAAACTTCTTGATAATAATTAATTTGCTATTAATTCCAGCCTATTAAGGCCATGAAGATGTTACTTGTGAAATGGATTTGGCCTTTAATAGTGCAAATTATAAATTTACACTGTGGCCTTAAGAACTTTGCTTCATTATTTTCAGAAATGCCACATGCTGGGGTTCTTTCTCATCTCCTTTATTGTGAAAGTCAACGAAGATGAAATTTTTTAAAGTTTGAGAACTAGGCTCGATACAAAGATGTACTGAAAATATTTCTTACTGGTTTTAAAGTTGCCCTCAGTTTTGTCACTGATGTTTTTCGCTTGATTAGCTCAGTTGGCTGAAGAGCTGGCTTGTAAACACTTGAGCAACACCAGCAACCCAGGTTCATTCCTTGCAGCAGCTGAGGTTACCATGAAGATCTCAACCTCTCATCTTGTCTGAGGCATGGTGACCCTCAGGTTAAACCACCAGCAGTCATCTCTTTCTAATGGAAAGGCATCCCTATGATCCTCTGGGACTATAGTAGTTTCACTTTCATTTAATGTTTGGTATATGATATGTCACTTTTGGCTTTCTGCTGAAATAGAGTGAATTTGTTCCTACTCCTTATGCTCGAATGTGTGTATATTTTTAAAATAGGCAATCGTTTATCGGTGATATTTTATGATGAAGAGAATGATGGTGAGAATGTCATCGGGAAGAATGACATTTGTTTTGAAGGATACTTTACAAAATCACCACCAGGCAAGAGGATTGGAATTCAGGTATGTTCAAGATATTTATTTAAATGTTGCTTTTGGATAAAAGAGAAACCCTTACCCCATTCTTGAAAGCACTGCTGCTGTTATTGAGACAGCTTTCTCCAAAACAACAATCAAAGCTAAATTGCAAACTGAGGAACATATCTGTGCCAATTCTTTTGGAGTTTAGCAAGACTTTTGGGCCACATAAAGTCATAGAGTCATACAGCACAGAAAAAAAGACCTTTCAGACCAACAGTCCATGCCAAACATAATCCCAAATTCAACTTGTTCCACCTCCTTGCGCTTGACCCATATCCCTCCAAACATTTCACATACATGTACTTATCCAAATGTCTTTCAATCACAGTAACTATGCCTGCAGTCACCACTTCTTCCTCTGGAAATTCATTCCACACACAAATCACTCTGTGTAAAACAAAATTATCACCTCATGTCTTTTTTAAATCTTTCTGTCTCACCTTAAAAATATGCCCCCTACTGTTCAAACCCCCACCCAAGGAAAAAGAAACCTGCCATTATTGTTGTTATTTATACCCCTCATGATTTTATAAACCTCCATAAGGTCACTCCTCAAGTGCTATGCTCCAGTGAAAAAAAGTCCCATCCTATCCAGTGTCTCCTTCTAGTTCAAACCCTCCAACATCCTCATAAATCTCTTCTGAATCCTTTCCAGCTTAATAATATCCATATTATAGAATGTCCAGAATTGGACAGAGTACTCCAGAAGGGGCCTCATCAACATCCTGTATAACCTCAACATGACATCCCAACTCCTGTACTCAAAAAGTCTGAGCAATGAAAGCAAGCATGCCAAATGCCTTTTTAAATCAACTCTGTCTACATGTGATGCAAACATCAAAGAATTCTGTATTTCAAAACAAAAAGAAAATGTTTGGCTTTTATGTTATATTTTATATTCACATTAATGAACTTTACTTGAACATTTAGAATGTAGTTTTTTAAATATTTGAAGGGCATGTTCTACTATGACAATGGACAGACTGTATTTCTAAAGTATGTATAATGGCTTGGTTTAATGTATGCAGACTTAAAGAATGAACTTTCCTTTGAAAGAATAACATTGATGAGCTACAAACACATTACTAAAAGTAATTAATTTGGCTATGACTACGTTACATTCAAATCAGAACAGTACGCTGTAGTACAAGAATGGCACTGCAGTATTTTCAATTTATCACAAGTTGACAAAACTAATTTCAGAGCTGGTGTCTTGAATTATGTCCAAGAATTGGTGAAAAATTAAATACAGCGTGTAAACTGCAACCTTACTGCATTTTATATCATTGCAAAAATCTGATTTCAAATCAGAAAAGTGTACCACTAGACAAAATTATGAGCTGACATAAGCTAAATTTACAATATTTTCATTTAAAATTCATACTATTGCCAACAGTTCAGTAGGAATTAAGCATTCTTCACATACTTATGAACGTAGATTTATTAGATACTGTCCCAGTAACATACCGAACGTGCAATTAAAGTGTACTTAGAGTGAGTTTATTTTAGTAGATGTTTGACATTACTGTGAATAATTTTATTCTGTTCTTTAGGCATCATGGAAAAAAAGATACTTTGTGTTGACAGCAAAGGACAATGAGCATACCTTATATTACTTCAAAAACCAAGAACAGTGCAGAAAATTGCCTCCACATGGAAAAATACATATCAACAAGTAAATATTTAATTTTTTGATCCATTTCACAGAATAAAACCTTCTTATTGCTTTGTATAATATTCATCGAGAGATTTTTTAATATGCTAAGTTCTTCATGAATCAATTTATTTATTATTCTATTATGTCATATTTGACTATTGAATCCCAATTGGCAGTTTAAACTATGATTGCCAAAAAGCTTAAATCTTCAAAGAGGTATTGATTCAATTTTAGGAAGGAATGGACCCTCTAACAATTCAATATGCTTGATACCTTTTCAACTTATATAAGAAAAATACACTTTAAGAAATGTTATGTTTGACCATTCCATCAGTAGTAGCATTCAAACCATCTTTCCACTTTTAGTTTACAATGTAATTTATTCTTTCCCCCTTTTGGATTTATCTTGCAAAAATCCAAACACAGTATTGAAAGCAGGCCAAGGCCAAATTGTCTAGATGAAATAACAGTTTCCTTCAATTTCATTCCCATAAAATATTAGCAGTTTGCCCTTCTCTTTTTTTTCAATAAATGTTATAAATGTGAGGTTTTATGAGGTTGTTATGTTTTGGGACAGTTTTTGAACATAGGATAAATTAAAGGGGTGGGGACATGGGCATGTGATTGGCATCAAATCTGTCTGGTTTGACATATTTTCTAATCAAACTGTTCAAAGTTGTTAATACAACTACAACACAATACAACAGCCCTAAACCTGCCTGGTTTGATTTTTTCAAATGGTAGAAAATACAATCAAACAGTTAACCATTAAGAATAAGCAGCAGTTTCCAAGAAACAGCATTTTACAGTGGAAAGGGGCAGCAATGCCAAACCCCAAAGCTGCTTGGTTTGATTGTTAACAGATGAGTTTGGGATATGCAATTTATTTAAATAGGTTTCAGCTGTTCACACTTGTCGGCAATGGCAGAAATATCAGTGTTAACAGTGGATAGACTTCTTTAGGCTTCAACGTCCCAGGCAAGTGTTAAGAATATAATGTAAATTGTTACACCTTAAAATGATTATGCAATTCCAAAATACAGTGAAGTTTGAAATCTAAAGATAGCATTTGTTGTTAGCATTTCTGGATTCAAGGTTCATATGATTCATGTTTTCATGGAGATAGACTTTGAAAGGGGAAGACTTCATGGATCCAACATAGGATTGGATTACAAGGTTATTCTAAAAGGTAACCCCAAATTTTGAAGACAGATGAATCTGCTAGGATCTCAGTTGGTCACTGAGTGCAAATTTATTTTTCAAATTTATTGGCTTTTTGTAGATTCTAACAAATGTAAAGGCTGTTTTAGAATGTTGAATCCACAGGCTAAGGAAGGGGCACTGAGCTTGGAATGAGATTGTACAGTGACTTCGGTTTATATTTGTTGCAAGGTTAAATGGCTATGTTTTTTGAGGTATTCATTTTAAAAAAAACAGCATGACTTTGAGTGCCTTGCTACAGCTAGCTGTAAAGAAAGTGAAATGCAAAACTTGAATTAGAATTTCAAAGTGTAAAAGAAAAAGAAAGTTTTGAATTGCAGAGAAATGAAAGGCAGAATCATTGAACAGGACAGAGAAAGACTTTGAATAGTTAAACACCAAGTAACAGGCACCCTTGACTAGGGGACAGATTTAATTCCTGATATCAATTTGCAAAGGAAATGTATCTAGTGTCCAAATTCAATGAAGGAGTTAAAATGTATTATGCATTGTCTGAGGTGATTGCCAAAGTGTTAAAGTAGCCATAGGAAATTTGAACAATTCTATTAAAAATATTTTGGTTCTTTCATATGAGTAGGCCAAAGACTATGGTACAATTAAGATTGCTGTGGTTAATGTGTATCAGTTAGGTCTAAACATTTACAGGCAAGGAACACACTGTATCAGATCTTTGTGCAATTTGCTAGTGAGAAATTGCTTTTGATCAATAGTATGCAGTAATGAAACTTGATCAAGATTTTGGAAACTTTAGGAGAAATAATGTTAATAGAAGAATTAATAAAAGGTAACCTTTTCAGAATAAGGTCCCACCTTGCAGAGTATAACATTTCTGAGACAAGTAAGCTCATAACAAAGCTGGAAAGATGAGTAATCACTAAAAGGATACATGAAACCTTCATTCTCTATGTTATATTAAAATCACAAACCAAAACACAACAATTTTTTTGAACCTCACAATTGTAACAGCTATATTCCAAACAGATCCACTGATCTACTTATTAATGACCATTCATGTGTCACTAGGTCAGAAGTGGTGCTGTTAAAATAAGTTTAAACACTTTGCTCTCCATTCACAACTGCTCTGATAATGAAGGCATCCATAGCAGCCCAAACAAGCTGGGGCTGATAAGTGACAGGTAACATGTTTCCACAGAAATGTCTAATTCATAAAACTGAATCATCGTATCCCCACTATGTTTTAATCAGTAGGTCAAAAGTCACACTACACCAGGTTATAGTCCAATAGGTTTATTAGAAATCACAAATTTTCAGAGCGCTGTTCCTTCATCAGTAGATCAGAGACAGGCGTCTCTGAAAATCGTGGCTCACCTCCTCCCCTCTCAAATTCCTTCCATGATTTTCAAGACACAAATTGGGAAAATGATTGAATACACACCAGTCCTCCAGATGAGTGCAGCTCCAACTGCAGTCTAGATGTATACATGATACTTCAGCTTATTGTCATCTTACTATTTTTAAAATATGAAACTGGATTATTTCAAGTGTAACTAGGCTTCCAGCTAGACTAATATCTGTTTCTCCTTGTTTAAAAAGAACAACAGAGTTATGCCATGGTTTGGACGGTCATCCAAAGTGGGCTATGATTCAAAGACTGTTTAAATGTACCTCCGAGTCTGTGGTTTTGCTGAAGACAGAAGAAAGAGATTATTTCCTTATTGGAGAAATGTAAGCATTAAAAAAATCAAAATTGTTTAGAGATAAGGTTTTAAGAATCGATAAATATATTCATAATTCTGGGGAGAATTCACAATACATCTAAGATCAGCGAAAGCAAACACCTCAAGATTAAAATATCCTGAAGGAAAGAAAGCTCACCTTATCTTTGATCTTGACAAAATATTAAAAATTATATTGGTCAATGTCTTTAATCACCTCCTACTCCTGTAGGAAGTACAGTTCATGTTGAGGTATTTAAACACAGTAAGAATTTCCTTCAACTTCTTCCCATCACTTTGTACTAAAGTAGCTGTGTACTTTCCACAAACTAATTGGAGTCAGAATGAAACTATGTAAATTATTTAACTTAGTACCAAATATAATGGAAAAATGTTAAATTTTAAACAGGGAATATCTCCTATGACAGTATTCTGGGAAATGAGCACAACTGTGGTCCAAAACATCATAAAATATTAAGCTGGAATTGATTTTTAGCCAAATTTTACTCTGATTAGGAATAACTTTGAGAATAAATGCATTATACTTTTCAAAACAACTTTTTTTGAAGCTGCTTTGTGGAAATGATTTTGGCAGTAAGTCTTTTTCTCTTATAGTGTTCACCTTTTGTTGATTGTTCCTTACATGTTTGCAGCCAAGGAGACAGGGGAATGGCTTAATTACAGGCCACACCAAAAATGTCAGACAAATGCCAGGGACCACTCAACCATGATCTTTATATTATTTCTTTCTCTTTGTGTAGGCACCATAGTATCCACTCATCATTTACCTTTTCAATGAACCAAGACAATTCAAAACTGAAGTGAGAATCAGTGCTGAATTAGTTTATGTCAACCAAAGCAGTTGATATGGCCCAATAAGCTCTGGTTTCTCCATCTTTATGGATGGGTAAACCTTCCAAGGTTCATATTCTTTATCTATCTAAACCAAACTCCTGCTAACATAGTGTGTTTGTGTACAGTACATATAACCTTAGGCAAGACATGGTATGGCAGAGGCTATATTTCCACCCTACGATCAGGATTCAGTCTAGGGTTGCACAAAAAGAATTCATGGTATGTAGGGGTGAATGTTGCAACTAACCTTAGCAGGGAGTCAGTTACATCAGGAAGAGATTAAGGAGAAGAAAATTAGTTTCACTGTGGGAAACCGGAGAAAGTCTCATTCCAAGCTGAAGTCAGTTTTCGTGTTGAAACTGTTCTACCGTTGTGCTAGAATGAGTGGTTTTCTGCACCAGCTAGTAAGACTTTCAATATATAATTACTGTGTGGAAACAATTCCTGCAAGTGATGTGCAAACATTTCCATCTCACATATCTGATAATATAGGTCCATAGCAAAATGTGAAAAAGTGAAAATAACAAGAAGGTTCACAGAATTAATATCAGTTAACTTTTACAAGTACTTGATGAATAAATAATGAATTTAAGGATGTATTGGTATTACTGATGAGATAACATTTAACTGCATTAGTCTTATTTTTAATTGAGCCGTTCCTTCCACAGAGAATCTGCACAATTATTGCAAGGCATAATTGCAAATCTGCTTCACATGAAGACAATTCCATCACTTGAGGAACAATCCCAGGTAAAAAAAAAATGACTGTCAAAAGTCTCACAATTATCTTGGAACTTGTGTTTTAAAAAGCCAGAACTTTTGTATTATACCTTTCTGTTTTAGGAATATGTACAAACATTCAATTCATGGTTCAGCTTAGCTTTGTTTTCCCCTTCCAACTAAAAGTTGGTATTTATGACGCTTTAAAATTGGGCATCTTGCCCCACATCATTCTAACTTCAGAAGCAGTAGTTCAGTATTCCTTTAATATGTTATGGCTGTGCATTAAGACATCCTAATTGTTATAATCCATATAAAAGTGGTTTTTTGTTCAAACAATACTTTTGATCATGCAAATTATAGGTAAAGATAACTGTAAATTATAAATATTATATTTGAAGTTGATATTAAATATTTTTTTTTTCTGTTCACATTAAAAGCTATAGAGATACAGAAAAGCATGAAATCATCCAGGGCATTTAAATTAATACCATCTAGTAGACAAGATAAAAATACTTTTGAGAATCTGTTAACACTTTATTCTCAGCACCTGGGTTTGCATAAATATCCTTATTAATTCCTGCAAAACTGTTCACTCTACACCATATGTTATTCTACACTCTGCATAAACACTTTTCACTGTATTTTGTAACAAAATATATGTGAAAATAAATCAAGTCAAATGGTCAACAAATCAGGCGGCATTTGTGGGGAAGAGAGAGAGACTGAGCTAAGACTTCAGATCAGAAATGAAAGGCTTGTCGTATGAGCAGACTGAAGAACTGTGATTTGATTAAGTTTAGAAGGATGCAGGGGATCTGAATGAAACTTAAAGAATATTAAGAGGCTTGGATAAAGTGGATGTGGAGAAAATGTTTACACTCACAGGAGAGTCTAGGACTTGAAGCGCAGCCTCAGAGTGAAAGGACAACCCTTTAGAACTGAGGTGAGGAAGAATTCCTTCAGCCAGAGGGTGGTGAATCTGTGGAGCTCATTGCCACAGAGGGCTGTGAAAGCCATGGCATTGAGTGCACTTAAGAGAGAGATGGATAGGGTTGTTGATTGGTAAGGCGAATAAAGATTATGAGGAGAAGGCAGGAGAATGGGTGTTGAAAAAATATCAGCCATGATCAATTGGTGGAGCAGATTCAATGAACTTAATGGCTTAATTCTGCTCCTCTATCTTATGTACGTATTATCAATAAACCTCCATCAGAAATTTTATTTTATTGTTTTTATATGATTTTATTTGAGATTTGTTTTATCCAGCAGAAAATATTTTACAAATGAATGCACCTGGTAGGTAAAGTGATTGGCCTGCTAGGACTGCATACTGCAATGTCATGGATGTGCACCATAATTTACTGTCCATTTATTTGAGTAAATTAAAAATTGTGCATACAATCGTGGTTCTGCGCTCCCACTCTGTGAAAATGTCTAAATTGGATCCCACATATGCAGAACAGTCTTTTATTCATCCTGGGGAAACATTCACTAACCAAATGGTTAACCTTATAAGATAAACCAAACAATTAAAAGCACCAAAATATTTAATACAATGAAAAGGCTGGTGGCTTTGAAAGAATGTCCCTATCTGCAATCCCAGCTCACTTCTCAATTCCATCTTTCTCCTGTTGAAAGAAGTAAAGATCAATGTGTTTTACATTATTGACATTTTGGATGGTTTATGTTTTGGCAAAAATAGAAGTGAATATCTAATCAATGTAACTATGAATAATCACAACCATTTTGCATCTCTGTCACTTCCCTCGCCAAGCATGTAGATCAATATGTGTTGAATTTTTTTGTTCATTTCCAAGGATGACCGTTTTACTGGAAAGGCCAGCAATTGTTGCCCAACTCTAAATTATTCTTAAGCAGGTGACCACCTTCTTGAACAGTTATAGTTTGGTGTGGTTCCACCCCCAGTGCTTTCAGGGAAGGAGTTCCCAGTTTTTGCCCCAGTGTCTGTGAAAGAACAACATTGTATCTCCAAATTGGAATGATGTAATCCTGAGAAGGGAACTTGAACACGGTGTTCTTCCCAGGTATTCACTGTCCTTGTCCTTCTGTGTGGCAGACCGCACTTTTACAAGGTGCTGTTGCAGGAGTTTGACAGGTTGCTGCCACTCTTGTAGATTTCCTAGGATTACTAAAATACCAAATCACTGATATATTGTTTAAATGTTTCATATCAGATAGCTTGAATTAGCAGTTGCAGACAAAAATGTTATTCTATAGCCAATCCTATTGCACCCTATAATACTGAAAGCTGATAATAAATGGGCTTCAGCAGTACATTGTCAGACTGGTCTGACCTTACCGATCCTTTACTTCTTATTTACAGGCTGGTTCTGGAAAATGTGCCAATATTGAGCAACACCCACAGCCAGGAACACCTTCACCAGGCATAGCTGATCCAATTTATACTACTATTCTAGAGGTACTGTTGATATGCATTACTTGAAGTGTTTTGTACATAAATTATACTATTTGCTTAATAGTGAAGAGGAAGGAAATATATATTTAGAGACACATGCTGTGTACGGAGAGTTGGGTGGGGCATTAGCATCAGCATACATTGTTTGAGTCGCACGGTCTGCTTCTGTGTGCGACAGATTCTATGCAGTGGAGCAGGAGGTGGGGATTGGATACTTCTCACCCTCACAACTTATGACAGTCATCAATCATGTTACTTTGAAAGCTCAGAGAGATTTTTTCAGGATATCAGTAACTTCTTTCATGCACTTTCTGCAGCCATATTCATAATCAAAATTGAATCTTGATTAATTATTTTTATTGTATCAGGGCAAATTGATTTTAGGGGGTCCCTGATTTAATGTTTCTTCAAAAAGATGGGACACCCAACAGTGTAGCACTCCCTGAATGATCCACTGAATGCCAAGCTTAAGTCTTATGCTTCACTCTTGAAGTGGGACTGGAATTCTCAATCTTCCCAGCACAACGGTGTGAATGCTACCAACTGCACCATCCAGATGTATCAATTAATAATCCAGTGGCAGAGGTTTAAACACCAAAATGACAAGGCATTTAATTTGAATAATTAAACAAGCTAATGTCAGTGATAATGATAATGAAACTACTGTATGTTATTGAAAGAAACACCCAGTGCCCTAATACTTTTGAAGAAGGAAATCGGCTGTCCTTACCTATTCAGTTCTTTATGTAACTGTTTCAGAAGTGTTCAAAGTGTTTTGCACTGACTGTGCTGTACGTCTTCCCTTGGAACTATTTTGCATTTACGTGGTTCTGAAAGCACAATAAATGGTGTAGATTTGAGTGGTCTTATTACTGAATAGCAGAGCAGGCCCAGTGGCCAAACAGCTTACTCGTGTTCCTATTTCTTATGGACTTAAGGTCTCATTAAATGGATCAAATGATTTTAAAGCATCTGTTTTTGTTTGCAGAATAACCAGAGAAAAACTAACTGGATTAATCCAAAACCACATGTTGAATCTGCTTCATCAGAAATGGACACATCTATTTATGATAATCCTAAAATGATGGTTAAACGACTTTCCCAGGTAACAGTCACTGCATTTGTAATAGCCACTGCATTTTGTTGTTTAGTTACATATATCATTTAGAATTGTTTTTACATGAGCTGAAAACTCCAGGTGATTTCATTTGTGAAACCATGGTAACTTTAACTTTAAAAGTAGTTCGAAAAAGCCATGTTTTTTGATAATACCATTGCTATGATCCCCATAGAAACTATAAGGTTTTAAAAAGACATATGAATTCCTAATTAACTAAGCAAAGCATTGTTCAATACAATTTCACTTTTTCTGAATTTTGTTCTCACAAATCAACAAAGCTCAACATTACTAAATAATGCTTAGTAGGCAACTAATACACTAGAGCGCAGAAAGTGTAGCTCCTGACCCATTTAACACAATAGGAAACCTCATATTGCACTTATACATTACACCACATTCTCTGTAGTCTTACCTTTTATCTTAGCCTGCTGGACAAACTTTCCTCATTCGTGAAGAAGGGCTTATGCCCGAAACATCGATTCTCCTGTTCCCTGGATGCTGCCTGACCTGCTGCGCTTTTCCAGCAACACATTTTCAGCTCTTACCTTTTAAAGTCCAAATCCTCCAGGTGAATGGAAGATTCATTCTTGCTACTTTACCAAGGTAAATGGTCCAATGTATTATAAGTCAAGCCCTCATCGTTCAACTATTTGAGCATAATCTAGTGGACTCATTGTTGTATAGGTTCTGTTAGGTGATTCCATAGACTCCAACTTCCCACAATGCTTAGTTCCTTGAGTGTGGATTCCATTCTCACCAGTTTTTCACTTGGAGGTTAATCCAGAAGAAGCCCTTCCCTTCTAGTTGGCATAGGAGGACTTTTTGTGAATTCTCTTTTCATAGATCTCAGTCATTCTGAAAGTCCTGACTGGTATGGAGTCATTGCCTGGGTTATTTGTTTTCAGTGAACCATCATGCACTACAAATGTTAGAGACATAGCATGAGTTCACATAGTACCTAGTAAAATCAAAACCAAAATTAGTTATTTAACCATCATTTAGTATAGCCTTTTAACTCCTACCTTTTACTACAAAGTTTTAACTATAACCTGCTTTTTGACTTTACAGTGTCAACTCTGATGTAAATTCTATAACCTACTATTATAGGTTATTGCTTTCTGATCAAGTTTGTTAAAGTTGGTGCCAAATTGTATCTAATGATGTATCAACTTTTCAAATGGCATTACAGAATGTTATTCACATTTTTGCTTTGTGTGCCTATTGCTTATGTTTGACTTTAATCAGCATTCTAGATTATACTTTGTATAGCAGTTGAAATCAAATGTGGACACAATTCCTTTGAAAACATGATAAAAATATTTATTTTTTCACTTTTCACTTTTGTTTGATTGTTTACAGCCCATCCCATCTACATTTAATGTAGAAAAGCCACGCTCTTTATCACTGCCTCCGCAACTTGAGGACCCGTCAAATATTTATGATACACCAAAGAATATTCTAGCAGCTGTAAGTGTCTTGTGAATTTAAAATAATTCCTATACTTTATGTAAATATAGATATGTGGCTTTATTTACATATTAACGAGTTTAATGTTTAATGCATAGTGATATGTTTTTGTAGATTATTGAATGATCAATTTCTTCCAATTAGGAAATCTAACTAGCATGACTGAAGTTCAAAATGGATTTGTTTATTTATTTATAAGGACTCAGTATTTAGGATAGATTTGTTTTTTTAGGCAGGCCAACCCACTGGAAATATGCAAATACGAAAAGTAATATCACATGGATATCTATTCCCCAGTTCTGTGTTTTTAAAATATAGCAGTGGGACGGCACAGTAGCTAGCACTGCTGCCTCGCATCACCAGGGACTTGGGTTCAATTTCACTCTCGGCCACCTGTCTGTGTGGAGTTTGCACATTCTCCCTGAGTCTGCGTGGGTTTCTTGTGGGTGATTTGGTTTCGTCCAACAGTCTAAAGATGTGCAGGTTAGGTAGATTGGCCATGCAAATTGCCCATAGTGTTCAGGAATGTGCAGGCTGGTTGGATTAGTCATGGGAAATGCAGGGTTACAGGGGTGGGATGCATCTCAGTGAGATGGTCTTTAGAGGGTCAAGGTTGGACTTGATGGGCTGAATGGCCTACTTCTATACTGTAGGGATCTGATGAAAGGCCAAATGTTTTGAATACAAACAGAAACGTTGTACATCTCTTGGAAATGGTTGGCAGAGGTGCACTTAAAAACATTTTCTGTCAATCAAGGGAGTCATGTAAGCCAACAGGTTGCGTAAGAAGTGAAGGGACAAATTGAATGTTAGAATCTCCTTGTTCTTCTCAGCTTGGGAGTGGGGTAATATTCTGCATTTAGCAATCTAAGTCAGGAGTGTCTGAGGGTGACTTTGGTTTATCAAAATAGGAAATGTACCAATCTCATGCACTGACATGATTCATTTGATGGACACCTACAACTATAAGTAACTTATAGAGTAAATGTGCTAAAATTAATTCAGATTGATTTGACGATATTAAGAGGATAACGACATGCAAGATTTAGAGTCATAGTGTCATAGAGATGTACAGCATGGAAACAGACCCTTCGGTCCAACCCGTCCATGCCGATCAGATATCCCAACCCAATCTAGTCCAGCCCATATCCCTCCAAACCCTTCCTATTCATACAACCATCCAATTGCGTCTTAAATGTTGCAATTGTACCAGCCTCCACCACCTCCTCTGGCAGCTCATTCCATACCCGTACCACCCTCTGTGTGAAAAAGTTGCCCCTTAGGTCTCTTTCCCCTCTCACCTTAAACCTATACCCTCTAGTTCTGGACTCCCCAACCCCAGGGAAAAGTGTTTGCCTATTTACCCAATCCATGCCCCTCATAATTTTGGAAACCTCTATAAGGTCACCCCTCAGCCTCTGGCGCTCCAGGGAAAACAGCCCCAGCCTGTTCAGCCTCTCCCTGTAGCTCAAATCCTCCAACCTTGGCAACATCCTTGTAAATCTTTTCTGAACCCTTTCAAGTTTCACAACATCTTTCCGATAGGAAGGAGACCAGAATTGCACGAAATATTCCAACAGCGGCCGAACCAATGTTAGAAATTTGATAATTAAGTCAGATGTTAATATTTGCAGGAAAGTTAAATTTTATTCAGAAAACCTTAGTTGTAAATCTTTGCAAGTCATCAAAATGGATATTCCAACCAGAATCATGATTGTTTATTTACAAAGAAAACCATGGCAAAAGAAAAAGAGACATGTTTCAATGAAAGCCAAAAACTGTGGATGCTGGAAATCTGAAATAAAAATAGAAAGTGCTGGAGAAACTCAGCAGGTCTGGCAGTATTGGTGGAAAGAAACAGAGTTAAGGTTTTGAGTCCAATGATTCTTGTTCAGAACAGATATTTCTGTATATCTGTAAAAATGAGTTTTAAATTTATTGTATACTAATTTAATGCCCTTTACTGTAATAACTGCAGGGTTTGTAAATTTCCCCTTTAAATATTTAATAAGCCTAATTTGCATCAACACTCAAAGATTGTTGTAATTTTCTTTTAAACAGATACGTCAATGGAAAAATGAAAGGCCAGAATCTCAAGACTCTGGAATCTACATGCCCATGGCTTCAATGTAAGTAATAGAAAGATCATACAAATGAATCTGAGTATAAATTCAATAACTGAAAATGAAATGTCATTGTATTTTTATTGATTTTCTTTTAAATTACATTTTTTTTTCCTCAGACATTGCAAAACTCTCCCAGTGTAATTTCTTCTAAGTGCAGTGGAATAGTCTAGAGGATAGACACAATTGATGTCAGTATTTGTTTAACAATTCCTGAACAAAACCAAGGGCTGAATCTTACCAGAGATCAGCCAAGTGACATCTTTTTGGCAAGTTTCACTCAGCAAACCCTTGCAATCGTCTTAAATTCTCCTAATTGTCTATGCTCCACACCCCTATCATATATTCCCACTTGCCACTGGTGTATGTACTAACCACTGGCAGGATACCCTGGAATTCCTGGGGTCAGTGTCATTCTTAAAGGTCAACTATGTATCCTATCAAGCGTTGGCTGGCCACAGCTACCTTGAATGGTTTGTTTGGGAATGGGGGCAGGGAGGGATGAATGTGGTCACTACTCCTGGAGAGTACCCTATGATGTTCGTGACTGGAGGGCTGGAGGAGTAAGTGGTAAGCTAGAGCACCAGGTTACCACTCTGACTTTCACATTTGGCATTGACTCTGTCATGTCTCTGTATAACAGATGGAAGAAGGAGAAACTGTGCATCAAAAAAGTGAGACAAAGTAATAATAAGGATTTTAATATGTACTGATGTATGTAACTGGGATTCTCACTGCCCCTTGCTGTTAATACTTAGTTGGAAAATGGGACTTTTTGCTTTTGATTGTGAGAAACAACCCACTGCTGATCTCACTCAATTCTCTCAATGTCCTCACCAACATTGGTCAGGTCATGGGAAGATTCCACCACTAGAATCTTGGTCACAAAACAACTGAACAATCTTGTAATCCTCCAATATGACAGGTAAAGAGGCACAAGTTAATTACAAGCTAAATGTGCATCACTTGGCATATTAGTAAAAACCAGCTGGCAACTGTTTCTTGTACATGACCAACACTAGTACCATTTAAGACTTGTCTTTCTAATTCATGTAATCAGTGCCTTTTCAACTGAATTAATTTTCCTGTTACCATTATACTTCAAAGATCATTATTAGGCATAAATTTAGTTATGTATATTTGAATTACTTGATTCAAAATACCATTAAAACTCTTGATGACTATGTGGCTGTTGGGATTAATTAGGATTGAAATTAAATTATGATTCATATTTAAATACTGAAGTAATTTAAGCTGTGCCAATTTGCAGTTGATGCTTTAGTAGTGTCCTTCTACAGTATCTGTAGAAATCACATCTCACTGCTAGGTGGTTTAAGTTTGGAGAAGTCTACCCTTTCTCTCATATGCCAAGATCACAACAAATTGGTCCTTTTCAAATGAAGGATTGTCAGCTATATAGAATAGCATACAATTCAATATAGCTCAAGAACAGGCCCTTCAGCCCACCAACCTTGTTCTGACTCTAATCCTTATTAAAACACACTATTTATTGCACATGGATGGTCTCTTTCCCTCTCTTTGCCTTCCATTCATGTGTCTATCAAGTGAACGTACATCCACTGAAAATGATTTGTAACTGCTCTACAACAATCAAAACCAAACAAAGTGCCATAACATAGGAAAATATTACAACTTACTAACTGTTAGTACCAAGTTAACATTTTAAAGCAAAAAAAATTGCTTATTGAAAACAAACACTATCAAGTCTTAATGAAAAATTAACAAAATAATCTCCATTCTTCAAATCATTTTCATTCACGATTTTGATTTTAAAATGAAAGTTGATCATCAGCTAGCTACCTGTTGAAGGAACAGGACTCTGAAAGTTAGTGCTTCCAAATAAACCAGTTGAACTATAACCTGGTGTTTTGTGATTTTAAACTTTGTCCACCCCAGTCCAACACAGGCAAATCCACATCATATATTTTGAGACCGTTCATGAACAACTGAGTCAACATAATGGATTATTCATGCCCATCAGTAAAGATGAAGGGCTTTTGCCCGAAACGTCGATTTTGCTGAGCTCCTCGGATGCTGCCTGAACTGCTGTGCTCTTCCAGCACCATTGATCCAGAATCTGGTTTCCAGCATCTGCAGTCATTGTTTTTACCATCAGTAAAGACAGTTGACTTTAAGATTGGAGTAGACCAAATAAAAAAATAACTAACTGTATGTTGAAGGGTTTTTTTTATATTTCATCCTCTTCAGTCATAGACACCAGTATGTACAGTATCATCTGTTGAAATCTATTAGAAATGGTAAATGAAGTGACTGTGTGCAGCCATCAGATGCCTATCAGAAAACAAAAACAGTTGCAATTCATTGTTTGATTTTCCTTACAGTCGCAGCAGTACAAGCACCAATTCATCTTTCGACTGTTCAGAACAGATTGACGAAGAAGAAGAAGAAAATTTTACCAATTTAACCAAGTAGGTACATTTGACAATGACATTAAAATTTGTATGAACAATACAATGTAAAATCAGTATTGACACGGGTTAATTTTCCAGTGCAGGTTAGAAATGTAAAATACAAACGATATTGTGTGGAATCAAAAATAAGATGAGATTGGTCCTGTGAAAACTACCAAATGGAAGTTATATGCTAATTTTTATCAGTGTAATAGTACATGCTGAATAAGTTACAGAGAGGTTTGTATTTATGTTATGTCTTAGCTTGTGTCCAAACACACTAGGAGTTATCTCTTGGAAGTTGCATTGGTTTCATTGCTGCTGATACCTTCTAATGCTCTCCCTGTCAGAATATGATGAGGAGGTGCTGGTGTTGAACTGTGGTGAACAAAGTTAAAAATCACACAACACCAGATTGTAGTCCAACAGGTTTATTTGGAAGTATGTACTAGCTTTTGGAGCACTGCTGTTGGAGCAGGATCATAAGGTTTTATGATCTGTGGGAGATCATCTTCTTAAGAGGTCAGTGTGACAGGCACATGCTTTCCGCAAAAAGGGCTCAATTCCTGCATTGGACAAAGTCACTATGAAGGGCCTGCCTTCTCAACCTTTCCTGAGGTTTGGTGACCTTCAAGTTAAACTCAAGATCTCTCTTTTATGAGAGAGCAGCCTAAGGGACTCTATATTTTCAATGTATAAAGTATAAGATGTTTCCTAGGAGTCTAACCCTGACATAAGATGTTTCCTAGGCTCACTGTAATAAAACATAGATAAACTTTAATTACCAGTACAAAGTTTATTGTTGGTTTAATAAATACCATAAAGATTAAATTACTATGGTAAAGATGAGCAAATATCAATAACAGCATCAAAATAAATAAGGTTCAATTCATAAACCTTGATTTACTCTTGTTGACAATATCACCTGCCAAATAGATTCTGAAAAAAGTGTAATAAGATCCTCACTCAATTATTTCGTTTATAATATTTTGGCTGACAGCCGACTTGGGTTAATATTTAAGCAATATAGACAATGTCAGCGACTTTTCAGTGTCTATTGTTCTGCAATGCTGTGGATTGGAGTCTGATCATTGTTCAGAATAACTCCGCAAACTGACCTGAGTTTGGATTTGATCCTGCAATGCAATTCCATTTGATAGTAATAAAACATTTTACAACATTGTATTACTGAATCATAAAAAACAACGTTTAAAAGCATGAAGGCTGTAGTTCCAGAAGCCTCTTCTTCCCTCGTAGAAACTGCACTCCACCCTGGCATCACTGCCCACTCTCTGTACTGATTGGGTTCACTCTGTGATATCTCTTAATAAAGCCTTGTCTTAAGAATGACACCAACATTTTGAAGGAAGGGTGTTGCTATGCTGGGAAACAACACACTGGAAGTGCACAATTTTGTGATAAATTGCCAGGGTGCGGCAAAGTGGAATTTTGACCTTGAGTGATCTGCAATGTTGATCTTAAATAAACATTACAAATTTCAACCGCAGTTGAACACTGTTTCTAGATAAATAAATGAATTTGAACCCTGTTTTCTTGTTTTTGAAGTGTAGTGCTGAGGTGAGTAATGAATCTAAGTGTTGTTAGTGAAGCCAAAAACCAACATAAGCAGTAAATTTCAACAAACCTTAGCTTTTCACCTATTGCACATCCTTCCAGTCACACTGACCCATGACAAATCCAAACTTGTAATATAATCTGGACTCTGAAAGTGTATTACAGTCTCACTCCTGACAATTACAAAATAATGTTTTTCATCAACAATTCATCTAGGTCAAAATTTTCTAGTAAAGTTGCAAGAACTGGGACCAAAATTATTAATACTCTAATATAAACATTGGTATTTTGTTTGTCCGTAGTGTGTGCGTGTGGCTTATCAATTTTAGTGTTTGCAATAAAGTATGTTATGTTTCTACGTGGTGAATTCTGGCTAACAAATTGTTAATGTTGCTGCAGGAGTGGAGTATTTGTGCCAGATGATATCCACCTGAATACACATCAGCAATGTCCCCTGCGATCATCACTTCAACATGCTGTCAGTGAGGATTCCAATTTGTTAAACGAGAAGAGAAAGGAGTTAACCTACCAGAAAACATGGCACAGGTGTGAGAAAAGATTCTGAATTTTCATTAAACTAATGTTTCATGTATGCCATGTATCATTGAAAATTTTCTGCACCTATTCTTTTCTCCTTAAGACTTGTTCCTCAATTATAACTCTCCTTTCACAGAGGAGAGTGGAGAGAATAAGGCACATTTGGACTGTCTGTTTCCCATCGTGTCCGAATCTGAACTTGCTCTCTTTAAGTAGTCGAAAAGGAGAAAGGATGAGGGTTCCTGCAGTAAATGTGCACAGAGTAAATAATGATGTTACCTGGACTCAATGTTTCAGAGGAACATGATATGACAGCTCGAGTTTCCACTCCCACTGCTTGAACTGGAACCACTGCTGACTGCCTCCAACATTTCTCATTCCTTCCCTCCAGTCATCACTTTCCCATTCCCCTCTGCTGGCCTTGTAGTGAATTTGACTGGGCTCTTTAAGAACTCTAAGAGTGTGCATATACAAACATGGGCAATCCTGAAGATTCCTGAGTTCACTGTCCTCTCTGAGCATCAAGAGCATACTAACCTCTAACTCTGGACTTCTGCCCACACACACTCCCCCTGCCCCCAACACACACACTGCTGACCGCAATGTTTAATATCAAGCCTGGGATTCAAATCGATCCATGCAAAGCAAATGCAAGTTTTAGAATTGAATAAAGTATGTGGCTTAAGACTCAGTCAGTCTACATTTAACATATTTCTGCAGCATGCAGTCTCCCATTTGGCAGACTCTACATATTGCCTTAGGGTTGTGAGGATGGAGATACAGCATGAACAAACCCGGTTTTTATTTATTTTCTCAAGATCAATTTATCTTGGCATTAGGTACAGAATATTATGCTTCATTAACCAAAATGCTCAGACTCCCAATATTAACCAAAGTCTGAAAGTGTCCGTATCTATTTGCTTTGACATTCTGATAGCTACTAATATGTTCTGTCTTAATATGAATATGTTTAAATGGTCATAAACTTCTGAGTTCAATCAAAGGATTCAAATGGAATACATTAATAATTGGGAGTATATGGTAGCTACAATTTATTTTGTACTAACCCACGATAGACGTTCAATGAAAGTACCAAGAAGTAAACACAAAGGTTGATGAGGATGTTAGCTCAGCCTAGTATTCAAGCCTGTATGCAGGATTAGCTGAAATCACTGGCCTCTGTGCTTTTCTCTATTTCTGCACCATTCACACTGTGGGTTGTAGGCCATAAATCAGCCTGAACCCTGGATGGTGGGGGTGGTGGTCAGTCAGACCACAACAATGCATTTTCATTTGTGCTTTTCTTTTTTGGTCCATGGATTTCACCTTTATGAACTTTCTGAACCTTGAGTTTTAGAAAAGTTTATTTTCAACCAGTCGTCTTAAGTTTGGAGTCAGAAATTGTTGATATTGGCAACTTGGAAAACATGCATTTAAACTGTATGTATGTAGCCCAGGAGCTCAGATGGTATGCAGTTCATGCAGACTATAAAAACAAACATTTTGGACTCTTCTCCATTGATGAATGTCATCTGTCCCTCTATTTACTGAACATGGCAAATATATTCTGACAGAGGTCAATCTACTAGTTTTAGATTCCTGAAGAGAATCTTTCCATTTTCTGTGCACATATTTCACCTTCAATATTATGTACTTTTAAGCAAGTTGTTGCTGTCTCACCTTTAAATAATAGAGGTCCACTGCGGAGAACGTTCCTCACTTTGCAAATAGACAGTCCAAAAATTTGTTCAAACAGAGAGCTGTTCCATTAACTAAACAAAGTCCACAAATGCTCAGTTAAAGTGTACATTTCGTATTGACTTCAGTTGCTCCAAAACAAAGTTTAACTTCTCCCCAGAGGACCAATAGGCTGCTTACATCATTTGTAAACTCCATGAGGGATTTCTCTGCTGCCTGATGAAAGTGAAATTTAACAAGCATTGAAATGGGGTGCTCAAAACCTACTGGTATTGTACAAGAGTCTTAGAATTCCTACAGTACGAAGGCAGGCCATTTGACCCATCAAGTCCACACTGAGCCACCAAAGACCATGGTCACTGAATATGTTGAGAAAGATGCATGACTCACCTTCCCATTATATATGAAGATTGGAAAAGTTCCCTGTATTAAATGCAGTAATGAATCTTACGCACTGATGAAAAATTGGTTCCGAATTCTGCTCCATGCTTAACACATGGGACACCTGGATGAGATTTTTAATTTCTGTGCCCTTCCGTAGTTTAACATTTGGCTTCCGAAACCATGATTCTCGAGCAGTATGTTAAAACTAAAGCAGTATCTTTCACTGAGGACGGAGTACAGTATCTTTCAAAGTCATTTTAACAATTTGTAGCCTGCTGTGGAGTGTTGGGATTCAGTGTGAATCTCCAAACAAAAAAACTTTGATAATATTTTCACTTAGTGGGTATCAACATTTATTTTATTTAGCAATGTTACAGAAGAACCAAAGCTGGAGAAACTGGATATTATAGTTCACCGGAATGATATGAAAAACAATCTGTCAATTCAACAAGCAAGTCAGAAAATCTGGTAAGGAACTCCCATTGTTTCATTCCAATGTTCTATTATTGAATAAACATTCAAGTAAACATTCAAATTAACTCACACACTTTCAAAAATTGATTCTGCTTAATTGAATGCCATGTTGATCAATGTGAAAATTTTCAGATTAAAAATATGCACCGCATTTGCTCAGAGTTTAAATAAAAACAAGAGTGTTGCACAGGCATCAAATATTTCCTGGAATTTGGAATGGTGAAGGAAAATGTAGTAACTGGACTTCTTATGTGTATGCATAAAATAGCAATTTGTGTATCACCTCTCACAGTGCTTAGTGACAGGGGAGCTATGAGTAGAGTCTGGTGTATTTTTCAAAGGTGATGCCTGAATTGCTTACTTTACAAATTGCAACTTTACATATATAAATGCAGAATTAACTGTTAGAAAATTGTTCTGATTATTTATCTTTAAAGCAATTTATACCACATGTGGGTTGTTCATACTTTTTATTCAAATCTTTCAAGGGGCACAATGTTGTTTGAATCCTTTAATGTATCCTTCAGGCGCTTAGGCTATTTTCTGGACTAGGTTGCCAAGATGGTACGTATACACATGGCAGGGAGGTGGTCAGTATACCTTGTGACTAAAGGGACTCCATGCACCAATCCTGCTCTCACCCTTCCTCTGAGTTGAGAAATGGCAGGTATAGATTTCACATCGTAAAGCTGAATGGCAACCTCAAAATGAGGCTGGAGTCTGGTACATCCACATTGCAGACTGTTTTCCAGATCTTCAATGCAAAAAAGGAACAGATTTTCCTCTTACACCCATGATTGTAAACATTTACCTGATTGGACTGGATTGAGGAAAAATTTAAGAAGTGAGAATCATAGCTTTACAATAAAGCTTTCAAATTTCTATCCACTAAACAGAAATTCAGGCTGCAAATGCTTTCGGTGGTGTGATTCAGCCCACACGTTCTTACATGTTGCTTTGTATCTGACAACAAATATTTGTATGTAAGGTTGTGCAAACCTGTTATGAAATTCCAGCTTCACTACCACCCCTTGCTGCCACCCACACACACACACACACACACAGTCTCTCTCTCTGAATCAAGACAGCAGCAATTTAATTTTCTATTAATTCCTCATTCCTAATGCCATTAAAACGTCAGTTTCTGTTTTGACTCTGATAGCTGAGGAAACCCTTGAGTAATGAAGCTGATGCCACCTTGTGGTTAAACTTACATCAGTCACGAATTCTCATGTCTGTATTTGATCTTTCAATTCTTCTAGTGGATATTTTTAACCAACATGTTCAGAGATGTTATGACATGCCCCCTTGGAGCAGGTGGGACTTGAACCCACAGTTAAAGGCACTACCACTGCAATACAAGAGCCCCTTAATTCTGCTGGTACACTTTCTTCTATTAAGATAATTGTCAGGATTGAGAGCAGTGCTTATTAACAAAATTCTTTTTCTTGGCAACAGTGTCATGTCTTCAGATAAGAAGTGTCCTCTGAAATTCGGAGATCAAATCTTGGCGATCAACAAACTTCAGATCAATGGTGTTGAGGAAGTCAGCATGTTTGTCAACAAATTGATAGAAGACAAGGTACAACACCTTCAATGCGTACTGACTGATACCTGCTGTTTCACCAGTTGTGTAAAATCATGCCACAGGAAAATTTCAATCGTCTAAATGAATGTGATGCAATCAAATGCTGGAATCACTCCTCACAGGGGCCCCCACTCTGATCCTGTTGAAATATGTGGTGATTACCCATACTACTCAGAGCACAACTGCAGCATCGGTTCTGGGGTGCTGCACTTTGCAATACAAGGTTTCAGTCTTAGAGATGGGGCATGACAATTGTACACTACCACACTGTCCTAAAGAGAAATAATCAATGGCCCCTTGGCCCGTTTTTTATGGGGAACCATATACAAAAGGAAATGTTCTAAAATGCCTTAATTTTCAGGGGCTTAGGCTATTTCCTGGACAAGTTGCCACGATGGTACATAGACACATGCAGCAGGGAGGTGGTCAGTATACCTTGTGACTAAAGGGATTCTATGCACCAATTCTGCTCTCACCCACTTCTTCTGTGTCACTGAGCTGAGAAATGGCAAGTATAGGTTTCACATCATAAAACTCAGTGGAAACCTCGAAGTGAAGCTGGAGCCTGATATATCAATATTGCAGGTGGTTTTCCAGACCTTCAATGCAGGAGCTACTGCAGGATTAAAATAAAAGATTCTGTCCCTTACATCTTTGTGTTGTGCTGCTGCCATTAACATGGTAGTTGCTTACATCATTTCAATAGTTTCTACAAGGGATTGGCATTGTTGTATAAATTAGCAATACGTCTGAGATTTTTCAGTGTGGAAAGTTACTAATCTCAATCACACTATTGTTGAGAGGCAACCAAGTGGCGTTGCACAGAAAAGGATGGCCATTGAAAAACCTTCCCACTGAAGGGCTCATGACTGATTATTCCATGGAGCAAAGAAACTATTGAGGTGAACTTCAGAAAGAGCAGAAAAAAATCTCCATTTTAGCTCTTAAATTGTATGTTGGGAATAAATCAAAAGCATATGTATCAATCAAAATTCAACAGCAATAATTAATTTAAGTTAGGATAGATTGAGGGGCCTCTGTAGGTCATTAAAGAAGAAAAGCACAGATGAGAAAAATCTTTGGCTCGTTCAATCTTCTCTTGCAAGAATAATCTGCAGTTTCCTTTTCCTTTTTCATAGCATCCAACATCCTATGTAAATGATTTTTTACCTCCATCATATTGTCTAATTTTTCCCATTTTAATTACATATTACTTGTTGAGTAGCAGAATTTTGTTTTATGTGAGTTAATTTCCCAAGAAAATCCCATTTGGAAATACCCCTAGGTTATTTCCGAAGAGATTTATTTCATTAATATTGGTGTAACTGAGTTTGTCAGTGATTTGGGAGAGTTGTATTCATGTCACTTTATACAGTTAGGGTTTTAAATGTTACATTTAGACTATTTGACAAGAGCTAATTACAGCTTCAGTGAAACATAAGCATTGACTAGGCACCCCAACCATCTAAATGTACATTCCCGTCTTGGCACACAATCTAAAGAAGAATGCTGGTCAATAATCTAAGGCCCTGAAACCAAACAGGGGCGGCTTTAAGGAAGTATCAAATCAATTGGATACTTTTAAGACCTGGCCAGTTTTGTACCAACTTGAGTGAAATATTAAAAACAGTGAATGTCCAAAGAAATTGGTAGTGGGGGAAATAAAGATGAGTGGGCTCAATGTCCAGGTAAATATATCAATAAAATGTCACACACAGATGCAGAAAGTTTTAGCTGTAGAATGGGAACTAGTCTGAAAAGGGCAATAAGAAAATGCCAATGTATAATAGGGTGAGGGGTGGTAATGAAAACAAATGTTATATGTTTTTGAATGAATTCAGATTGATAACTACAAAAACTGTATGTTTCAAACATCTGCTTGTTCTCTGGTAACATGGGAGTAATTATGTTAAGTGTATTTCTGGAACTGTAACTTGACAAAAACAATTCTTTCCCCAGATGATAGTTACCATATTGCGACTATCTGAAGCACCACAACTCAAGGAGCATTATCGTGAAATGAAAAAATGAAGAAAACTAATAAGATGTAAGTCACCTTTACCTTATCAGTCAGCAAAGTACATTTGTATTCTTTGAACCTATGCAAAACATGTTAAAGGCAAGTTATATTTTCTTTGTTTATTACACAGGGTTGTAATTTGGATGACGTATAATCAAAGTACCATTGGTCATAGAACTGTCAATGTTCAATATTGATCAAGTCAAATCATCCATCAGGAATTCATCTGCATTTGTTCTTATACTCATTCTTCATGACCTTAATATTTTAAATTACTAAGGTGTTGAAGAGTGGAGTTGAAGAGATCTGGGAATCTTCACGGTTCTTCAAGCTGTGTGGTCAAAGGACATAGAGATACAACAAAGGTTTATCATCTGAGCCATTTCAAGCATGCTGGCATTTCCCTTTTGGTCTCCAAACAACTGCTAAGATCAAATATAATACAGTCTTCATTAACATTTATCAACCCTCAGTGATTTCTCGCTAGCAACTGTAAAGTGTTCTATTTAGCCAGCTGGGATTTCAAGAAGAAATTCCAGTGCATTATTTGATTAATGAAAAGGCAATTTAATAATTGAAAGACAAATTGTGACGCTTTTGGTGAGCATTAAGAACATACGTACAAATCCATTGTAGGGTGCTTGGCATGTATGGTTATTTTTGTATTGCTATTTATTTTTAAAGGACAAAATAGAAGATGTATTAATATCATTGCTGCTACAATAATTTGTCCTTCATTTGAAAGGCAATTATTATTACTACTGGCATGCACTTTTTACATATCTTACAGATATTATTGTTGCAAAATAATAATATTCATTCGGGCTGGTTTAGATGCAATAAATAGTCACCACTCTGCTAATTACATAAATATTAGTTGATAAGTGTAGTTTCTTTGATTTTTATTCAAATTTAGTGAAGAATAGATTTAGTACTCGAATATTGTTTTTGCTTCTTTAAGTTGGCTTAATGCTATAATTTGCATGCCACATTTAGATTGCTGTAACTTAAAATAGTTACAAGGCACACAGGTTAATACATGCACTATTGACTCTATGGCTGCTCAACAACTAGAAGGGATTTTTTTGCACTGACACTGAAACCAAGCCAGTCAGAACTCCAGAACTGATATCCACATTTTGATCAGCATCAACACTCCATGTGTTCTTTCTTGAAGTTTAGAAATATAATAAGTCATAAAGCCTTTTTTTTTAGTTAACCAGTAAATCGTCAGTTTTTAAAAACTTTACATTTTTCTTCTTTGTTTTAAATCTGGTACACAATCCATCCTGACCCTTTGAAGTATTGAGGAAGAGCGGCATTGTTCAGGTGGTATTGTTGAAGTGAGATGTTAACACATCTATAATCTCGGGTGCGCATTGAAAAGTCCAATGACAATATTTAAATCCAGTCAAAGTAGTTTTCTATATCCTGACGAATATTTCTTCTTGAACCAAAATTACTTAAATGGGCAAATTGGTCATTTTAGAATGTTTATGAGACTTTGATGTGCACAAATTGAGCAGAGTGCTTCCCTAGAAAATTGATTCAATTTCAGAAGGCAATTGTTGACAGTGATCCACTTTGCAATGTTCTGAAACAATGAAAGGTGGTATATAAATTGAAATTCTTTACTTTTTATTATTCCTATAACATTATTTGTTGCCATTGTACTTCAAAACGACATCTCAAAGAACTAATTTAAAAGAGCATAATGTTAGCTACACTTCAGAACTCTGTGCAAGAAATGTTACTTGAAAATATGAAATATATATGACATCAAGGCTTTTGCATTAATGATCAAATTACAGTTATGTTTTCTGTAAGTAACATTCCAGTGGCTCAGTTAGACTGAGATGTAACCTATTGTAACTTGTGAACAAGTATTGTAAATTGTATTCATGAATCCATGATATCATAAAAGGTGTGGGTTCAGAGTGAGCATTGAGGAAATGCTACTATCGTATATTATATTAAGTATCAGTTATATTGAGAAAATATAAAAATATTTTTATGAAGGATTTTTCTTTGAAAATAAAGAGTTTGACAAATGTCAGAAAACTAGTGTTATTTAAATAATTCTAAAACCTGAGAATAGTGTGGTCATTAAACTCCATTGTATCTCAAGCATTGCACATGCAATATCCAATAGGAATTAACATTTGAAAGCACATGCACTGTTTAACATAATGCTGATCACTAAAACATGATTTCTAAGTTTATTTGAGGTACCTGAAAACTCCAGATTATTGAAAATAATGAATAGACTAGTGGGAGATTTATTGAAGTGATATGGGTTAAATCATGACATACAATGTGATTCAAGTAAATACAATATAAGAAACAATGTATGTACAAGACAAGTATTGGGAAAGCAAATCTTAGCAGGACTTACACACTTAATGGTAAGGTCCTAGGGAGTGTTGCTGAACAAAGAAACCTTGGAGTGCAGGTTCATAGCTCCTTGAAAGTGGAGTTTCAGGTAGATAGGATAGTGAAGAAGGTGTTGGTATGCTTTCCTTTATTGGTCAGAGTATTGAGTACAGGAGTTGGGAGGTCATGTTGCAGCTGTACAGGACATTGGTTTGGCCACTGTTGGGTATTGCATGCAATTCAGGTCGCCTTCCTAACGGAAAGATGTTGTGAAACTTGAAACAGTTCAGAAAAGATTTACAAGGATGTTGCCAGGGTTGGAGGATATGAGCTATAGGGAGAGGTTGAATAGGCTGGAGCTGTTTTCCCTGACGGGTGGAAGTGGAGGGGTGACCTTATTGAGGTTTATGAAATCATGAGGGACATAGATAGGAGAAATAGATAAAGTCATTTCTCTGGGGTTGGAGAGTCCAGAACGAGAGGGCATAGGTTTAGGGTGAGAGGGGAAAGATATAAAAGAGACCTAAAAGGCAATGTTTTCACACAGAGGGTGGTATGTGTATGGAATGAGATGCCAGAGGAAGTGGAGACTGGTAAAATTGCAACATTTATGAGGCATTTGGATGGGAATATGAATAGGAAAGGTTTGGAGGGATATGGGCCGGGTACTGGCAGGTGGGATTAGATTGGGTTGGGATATCTGGACGGCATGGATAAATTGGACTGAAGGGACTGTTACTGTGCTGTACATCTATGACTAAATATAAGACTATAATATTTTCTTCTCTGCCTGTTACAAATGCAATTACAAGGTTTAACTATCTAGCAGAAAAATGTGGTGGTATCCAAATTAAAAATGAGCTAGTTGACCTATCACCTGACTTCTGCTCCATAATTATTTTCCCTACAGCTTTCCTTTAATGGTCTAATACTTGCTAGATCAGATTAGAACCACATTAGTCTTTAAGAATTAGGTTTCTCTAACACATCAATCTTTTGGGCTGTTGGAACTTTGGACTTTAATCTCTACTCCCCAAGACAAAGCCACACCCCAGCCTACACCATTCCTTTCCACCGCTACAAACTCCACTTCTTCCTGATACCATCTTTCCTCTGGATGAGTCAATGCCCAAGCCTTAGATATTCAGACAACTCAAAGCCATTAAAAGGCAATGGGACATCCATTCATCTGCACATTAATGAGCCAGGTCTTCTGGCCAAAGACTAAAGCAATTCTTTGCCTATTCTCCTGGTAAAAATCTGTAGTTCACTCCTTTGCAGCTGTTATTTATAAATGCGTCAATCGATTTGTGGTAGCTGTCTGTATGCATGCTGACAGACATTAATGTATGGTGACATTCAAAACAGGGTAAAACAAAGCTACCAAAATAAAACCCAGAGGTGATGATAAATGTTCTCTGTTGTGTTAGCAACCTATTAAGGAGAAATGTCTGTGTGGCAATACATTTATGCAGTTCTCCCTATCACCAGCAGATGCCGCAGTTATTACATACTGCAAAATATATTTCTCTTAACCATAAAGTATATTCTTTTTTTTAAAAAACAAAACTTGCTTATGAGTGCTTTTAGCAGCAATTAAAAATTACTTCTCATTGCCTTTCTGGAAAATTAGGTTCAAAAGATATTCCTTTACAATTCCAAATAAACCTAAATGACCCAGAATGTATTTTGATTTTATTATTTTTGGGCCAAATTTCATTTCTTTTTGTTTATAAAAATATTTACACTTGGCAAAGACTTCAATATCAGCACTGTACTGTATTGGCAGCCCTATGTGAATATCAAAGATTGTAGCTGCATCACTTCAATTACTTTAACAGTACACCAGGATTCACATTTTAGTTTGTTCTGCTTTACTGTCCGTCCTTCATAAGGCTTCCCTGTCTAGCATGAAAATTGAAAACCTGCCTGGGTTACCTGACAAGGTTCCCTGACTCACCAATCTGAGAGAATGAGGCTCAATGTAGCACCAATTTGCTGCTTCACCAGTGAACTGTGAGCTGAATACAGACTAGGGATCAAATCTCACATGACTTCCTTTCCCCCAATTGCCTTAAACAGGTTAATCCATCACTTTTCTGCTTCTTTCCATTTCCAAACCAGTTTTTTAAAGTCAGCCAGCTATTTAATTTCATTAATCCACCTTAAAAATGTTGCATTTAGTGCATTAGCAAACGTGTTCAGAAGTTTCGCAAAGGCCATGTTTATTGTTCAGACATTGTCTGCTAACCCAACACACTTTCATTTAAAACGAGAATAGTAGATAAAGCACAGCAGGTCAGGCAGCATTTGAGGAGCAGGAGAGTCAATGTTTCGGGCATAACCCCTTCATCAGGAATGAGAGATGAAAGGCCTATCTCCGAAGTTTTGACTCTCCTGCTCCTCAGATTTTGCCTGACCTGCTGTGCTTTTTCCAGTGCCACGCTTTTCGACAGCCAATTGAGATAAACAGCACCCCAAGGGAAAGCAACCAGTCCTGTAATGAAAGATGCTGTGTTGGAGCCACACTTGATGGTAAGTATATGGTTTGCTGTGACCAGGTTCCAAAAAGTGAGGTCAAGGGGTTTTGAGAGCTAGGGTGGTGAGACCAAAAGTGCAAGGAATGGGACACGCCCGCTCAAGGATACTGTTCACCATGATGGAGAAGAATGAGCAAGGCATAGAGTGCTGGTCTGAGAGCAGCATTGTTGGAAGACATTTAAAAAAGGTACAGAAACTGTGAGATTAGAAGGATACTCACAAGAAGTAACTTTGGAGAGAGCATTGTCAAAGTAGTTCCTCTTTCAAGCTCACCATTGAATTTAATACTCAGATAACAAACCCTGACTTTTTGTACGGCAACTCTTAGTGATATTACTGCTCATGCATTTACAGCTCCTCTAACCCCACCTTTTATTACTTTAAATTGTGCAATACCACCCCAATTTATGCTGCCCAATGATCACTTTTGACATTTGATTGCTTGCCCTCCGTCCTTTAAAAGACATTTTAAGAGAGATATTAATCCACTTTAGTTCATGGCAACTATGATTAGATTACTTACAGTGTGGAAACAGCCCCTTCGGCCCAACAAGTCCACACCGACCCGCCGAAGCGCAACCCACCCATACCCCTACATTTACCCCTTACCTAACACTACGGGCAATTTAGCATGGCCAATTCTCCTGACCTGCACATCTTTGGAGAGTGGGAGGAAACCGGAGCACCCGGAGGAAACCCACACAGACACGGGGAGAATGTGCAAACTCCACACAGTCAGTCGCCTGAGTCGGGAATTGAACCCGGGTCTCTAGCGCTGTGAGGCAGCAGTGCTAACCACTGTGCCACCGTGCCGCCCACATCTGCTGCTGCATCTGCCTATTTGCCATGAACTAAAGTGGCTTAGCGTCATAGTCATACAGCACAAAAACAGACCATTCAGTCAAACAAATAAATTAATTAACAAGTAAATAATAACTTTATTGATTAATACAAAGAGTTTTTTCTGTCCAGTTGCAGAAAGATTTAAGAAGCACATGTGAATGTGCAAAAGACACAAGATTCAATTTGTATTTCAAGGGGAAGATATTCTTCCATCATTAGATTATGTTCAGTAGAAAGTCAGCTCAATAATAGGCCCAGTTGGAAGAGGCAGTGATGATCCCCCTGCAGTGAAAGGGGAAAGCATTTTGACTGACACCAGAAAAATCCCACTATTCTCTGTGCTTCCATCCTAAGTGAATTCTTAATTTACTTTCATTTATTCGGCTCCCTGATCTACTGCTTAAAGTCCATCTCTGACAAAAGTGCACAGAGGTAGAGACAAAGTTGCAGAGTTAACTCAATGCACAGCTTTGAAAATTAGTGGACAAACATGCCTCCATAACACTGGGAATATTGCACCTAATCTATCTATACAGTACATGTTTAAGCAATTTGCATTTTGTAGCAGCTTTGCTCTGCTGTTGACTCAAAAATGGCAATGAACCTATGACTGACTGCACATCCTATTTGAAACTGCTCAAATATATGACCGTCCCACAGGAATAGTTGTTGTTATGCTTGGGTGCGTCCTCAAAGGTGGAATATTGAACATCAAATCTTGAAAATAGCTGACAACACATTGCTAACCCACAATACAAGAACCAATGGAAATTTCTAGATTTAGTATCTGTAGAAACGTAATCTTTTGCAATAAGAAAGAGGAAGAAATTTAGGTTAAAGTTTTCCAATTAGACACCATTCCATAAAGTTAATGAATCAACACCTTCTCAAACAATCAATCCCCTTTCATCAGCTTAAATCAAAGAAAAACCTGGTCTATTTATCAAATATAATGGCTGATTCTGTAATTCACAACTGCCAACAAGATTGTGGTCACACATGAAAATGGATGGACAGAAAATCACTGCCTGTCCGCCTACGGTTGCATAAATATTATAAAAAATACTAGGTCGCCTCGACAGTTACATAAAAGAGTGAATTCAGATAGACTGCTTCCACCTTTCTCTTCAGTAAAGTGAATAATTAGAAACTCTTGTTGATGCAAAGGAAGCTGTATTCCAGGGCAACCTTTTATCAGAGTTCTTATGTTGAGTGTAGTTGTATGACTCATTTTTAAACTTTTCCTCAATGTTTTTGCAAGAACACCATTCGAAAGTGATTTACTCACAATGCTGGATTTAATAGAAGCTCGGGTCTTCCAAAAATGGGTATTCCAGCAACAAATAAAAAGGATGGGTTTTTTTCTCTCATTTGTATGCTTTTGACATTTCTGCTATTAATGGTTTAATAATCGTTTTGACCTTCCTCCAAATAACTGGGGGTTATTAAGAACATAATTTTAAAAGATTAAATTAACAGTAAAGACGCTATCAGAAGCCACCATATTTGAATAAAATCAACATGCAATTTCTAAGATTTCCTCTCAGCTTCAGTTCAAGTGGTTTTTGTGCCAAGAATCACAAGGTTGCATAAAAGCTTATCCTTGCTCGCAATAGACAGTATCAAACAAGTCTCGCTGCTGTTTTGGGGTCAACTGGAATGGGCTGCAACACTTCCAGTACTGAGTTTCCTAAAGAGAAGGTATTTGTACTAAAACAAAATATTTAAGAGACTAAGAATAATAAGTTTATTTTTATGAACATGTGAACTATTTTTAGATGAAATCTATTGGTGATGTATCACAATATTAATGGATGAATTACAGCCTTCTGATGAGTTAGACATGGTTCAGCTTGCTAAATTCTAAGCTCTGGAATTACTTCTAAATCTTTAGACCCCTCTCTCCTTCTTCAATGCAGTCCTATAGCTCCCTCCTTGACAAAACTTTGGCTCTCCTGTCCCAAGATGTGATTCAATTGTCAAATTCTGTTTGATATCGTGACATGCTTTGGAATATGTTACTGAGCTAAAGAAACTATTTATTTGCAAGCTGTTGATGTTGGTTGGATCATTGTCTGTCCCTTTGGACCCATGATATTTCAAATGTTAACTATAAGCTTCACTGATTTCTTTTCACAGCCTGGAAATATTTGACTTATCTGTTTTTTCCTTTGATGTTTGACATCTTTCTAATTCATTCGTGGAATATGGGCATCTCCGGCTCGGCCAGTATTTATTGCCCATCCCTAGTTCCCTTGAGAAGGTGGTGGTGAAGCTACCTTCTTGAATAATTGTCATCCATTTACAATGGGTAGGCCCATCGAGCTATTAGAGAGGGAGTTCCAGGATTTTGACCCAGCAATACTGAAGAAATATTCCCAGGCCAGGATGGTGTGTGGCTTGAAGGGAAGCATGCAAGTTGTGGTGTTCTTGTGAATCTGCTGCCCTTGTCCTTTGAGGTGGTAATCATCATGGGGTTGGAAGGTGCTGGCTAAGGAACCTTGGTGGATTTCTGCAGTGTATCATGGAGATGATGGTGCTGCTATTGAGTGCCAATCAAGAGGGCTGCTTTGTCCTGAATGGTATAAGCTTCTTGAGTGTTGTCGGAGCTGCATTCATTCAGGCAGGTGAGGAGTATTCCATCACGCTCCTGACTTATCACGTTGGTGGTAGGCTAGGCAATAATGAAAACAATAGATGAGCAACTTGTCAATAAATATGGCAGATCCAGTAAATTTCTGTTAAGTCTACATAGTGCCATTCCAAGTAGCAATTCATGAAGGAATGACACTCACCATTGTGTATGTATTAACGCTGCTGTTCCATCATTGAGTAGAATCTTATGTCCTTTGTAAAATTCAAACGTTGGGTTAGGTCAGATGTGCACCGACAGTTAGAATCTTCTGGGAGATACCCAAATAATAAGTTTCCGCAACGTTTCACTGTTCAATGAAGGGCAGTGAGCAGATTTCCAAGGAAAGAGATCCAATCAGTGGCCTGCTGCTCTGGATAGGATGGTAACCCCATTGGGATAAAACGGCGTTGCTGAGGCAGGTGGGGGAACATATGGGAGCCAGAAGATGGAAGCGTCCTTGAAAGCCCCATGAAGGTTTAAATATAAAGAAGGTTCAAAGGTCTTAGGAGTGTGAAGAGGAATCCACAGGAATGATCATAGCCCAGACTGAGGCTCAATAATAAGATCAGCATATTGATTGTGGGGGAACTCTGCAATGGCGATATTGCACACTCCCTCTGTAACCTCCACCCCATAATCTCACATGAACTATCATATACCCATGAGTTGGGTCCCCCAATGATCCTGGGTTTCGGGTGAGTGCACTACTGACAGTGACCATTACTTCCCTGGGAGCACTACTGAGCAATTAACTGATCATTCAATGACTGGTAGCTCCTGGTGGGTAGGATGTTGGCATACCACCCCAGGTCCTTGATCTGCGGGAGTAGACCTGCTGTTGCCCAGTTAAAATGCGCCTTATCGAAAAGAGGGGATGTGTTGTTCCAATATCAAGGACAATGGCTAGATTCACTCTGTTGGAGATGGCCATCACCTGGCAATTGTGCGGCATGAATGTTACTTGCTACTTGTCAATGAAGCCTAAATATTGTCCAGGTTTTGGACCACATTTGGATGAGCACATTTATCTTAGCAGGTTGTGGGGCTGCAGGAATTTATAGAGCTAGGGAGAGGTAAGGGCGTGGAAGGATTGAGAACAAGGATGAGAATTTGGGATGCCAGAGAGCGCGGCACAGGTACAGAACGAGAAGTCATTGCAAGAGATTCTCTGAGTAAAATTAGATAAGTTAAAATGCAATGATGCGAAAGCAGTCCCTACAAACCGGAAGTCGTTGGAGAGGTATTGAAAGAACAGGGTGTGGTGCACTGTGTCAGAAGCTACAGATGGATTAAGGAAGATAATAAGGGAAAAGCTTACCTTTGTCTCAGTCACATAAAACATTATGTGTAACTTCGATGAAGGCTGTCGTGTACTGTGACAGGGACAGTAAGCTGATTGAAGGAATCCAATTTGGAGTTCTGGAAAAAATGGGAATGGGTGGGAGAGGCAACAACACATTCAAGGATCTTTAACCCGTTACATTTTTAATGTATAAAAATTGTGATTCTAATTAATTCATAATATTCCAAAAACAGTATCACATGGATTCTTGGAAAACACATCCACACCCAATGTATATTTTTCATCTTGTACAAACAGTTCCTCTTTAAAAGCCCTGTCTAGCTAATACCCAGAATTTTGTTTATATGTCTTTAATCACGCTTCCTGTCTAGAAAACTATAGCTAATCCAGGTCTATTAAAAAAATATAAATGGAGAAGAAATACAGGGAAATGGCTCACCCATGAGTAATGAATCATAATCCTCAGCAAATGTTAAGACATTCTGTGAAGCTTAAAGTGTATGAAATGCTAATAAATTTCAACATGGAGTTTGGAAGACACTACATTCTAAAGGATCCAAAAGAACTGTCATCTTTTATGACCAAAAAATACATTCTTCAGAAATAACCTGACTTTCACTATGTAGCAACCATGCATTTCTCTGCAAAATTCTAGGGAAGATATTGAGTGCAGCTTGTTCATGGCAATCATGGCTATTATATCCATCCTAGAGATTTCAATAGTATGGACAGAACGCATTAGCAGCAATTGTTTAGTGGGTGGTAAATAATTACCCATAACAATAATTATTCTGCTTTCTTAGGAAACACATATTAAATGTTCTTTTTCTGAGTAGATGAAATGTCTTTGATCGTAATACGTCAATGTTTACAGGCAGGGGGAAAAAGTAAGTGCCAAAAGATAAAGGCTGATGCAAGAACAAATCAGTGAAATGGACAGACACAAAATATAAAGAATAATGGATTAGAATAGAAAACAAATGAAAAGGCTGAAAAGGAATAGATTAGTGAAAGTGGAAGAGATGACATTGCAGGAATAGAATAGTTAAAGTGGACAAAAAGTCCACATTTTTTGAAATCTGAACATAAACAAATTACAAGATATAAAATTGAGAAATTCATCATATTACTGAGTTACCTGCATAATGAAAATATGTCCATGTGTAATCGATTTTGTGCAATCACTCACCAAACCCCTGATCAAAATAAATTTTTACTCACTGATCGAGTGATACCCTGATCCTTCAATACAAGTATAGTCCAATTCCACTTGTTCAAGGGTCTCTCAGCATTGCAAACAGATTTTCAGTCACAGTGGGAGGCAATGTAATTTTTCCTACTTGTTAAATTACTATGCTTTGAGCCTTTTACAAATGTATCCTTACTGACAACTGCTCTGTATTTTCTGGATATTTTAACACACTTTTAAGGTAGAAGTATATTAAAAGTTAAAAATGGAAAACCTTTCCCAATTTCTAAAGTATGTCTTTGACTATGATGTCTATTAATTGTTAACGTTGATTTATGCTATTTATACCCCTTTAAAATTCAAGCATTTCAAATGAGACTTTGGAGTTGGTTTCATATAAGCTGACATTGGCAAAATGGGCATGGCATCAGGTGTATTATCATGCCAAATATTTGGGTTTTAAAGAACAGAAGAAAGTGGGAAAAACAGCAAAATTTAATGGAAGTGATGGGGTCACACCACCAACTGAAGAGCCCCTCTTTTCGATAAGATGCATTATAACTGGGCAACAGCAGGTCTACCCCGCAGATCACCTGGGGTGGTATGCCAACATCCTACCCATCAGGAGCTACCAGTCATTGAATGGTCAGTTAATTGCTCAGTAGTGCTCCCAGAGAAGTAGTGTTCACTGTCAGTAGTGCACTCACCTGAAACCCAGGATCATTGAGGGACCCAACTCATGGGTATATGATAGTTCATGTGAGATTATGGGGTGGAGGTTACAGAGGGAGTGTGCAGCAAGTACAAGGGTTTGATCACAGAGAATTCCTCTTCACAATGACAGGATCCTCAATCAGACAGCAAGTGTCTTTGAACAAGAAAGTCTTCCAGCACACCACTAGGGTTTGTCCTTCATCAGGTTTCCCAAATAGAAAGGGCCTGACGCATTACTGGTGAACACTGGCGGTGGTCCAATGAGATACCTAAGTGAATATTAATTGCCATTGAAGGGTCTTAACTAGAATTGGGGGTCGGAAGGCTGACCATTAGAATCATAGGATCCCTCCAGAGTGGAAGCAGGCCATTTGGCCCAACAAGTCCACACAGACTCCCTAAAGAGTAATTCACACACACACATTCCCCTACATTTATCACTGAGTAATGCACCTAACCTACAAACCCTGAATGCTATGGGCAATTTAGCATGGTCAATTCACCCAACCTGCACATCTTTGGAATGTGGGAGGAAACTGGAGCAGCCAGAGGAAATCCACGCAGACACGGGGAGAACGTGCACACTCCACATAGACAGTTACCTGAGGCTGGAATTGAACCCAGGTCCCTGGCGCTGTGAGCCCACAGTGCTAACCAGGCAAAAGTGAGGACTGCAGATGCTGGAGATCAGAGAAACCTTCCTGATGAAGAGCCTTTGCCCAAAACGTCATTTTTCCTGCTCCTCGGATGCTGCCTGACCCATAGTGGTAATCTTCGAGGAGAAAGTGAGGTCTGCAGATGCTGGAGATCAAAGTTGAAACTTTATTGCTGGAACAGCACAGCAGGTCAGGCAGCATCCAGGGAACAGGAGATTCGACGTTTCGGGCACAGGCCCTTCTTCCTGAAGAAGGGCCTGTGCCCGAAACGTCGAATCTCCTGTTCCCTGGATGCTGCCTGACCTGCTGTGCTGTTCCAGCAATAAAGTTTCAACCATAGTGGTAACCACTGAGCCAACACCCTTGATCCCGACACAGACACAACTAAAGGTCCTCAGCCACCAAAAGCTCTGCACAGAAGGGTATTCAATTCAGGTGACCATTTCTGAAGAGAGCACTGGATATATTGAAAGTAAATGTGCAACAATATTTTATTTGAGACCATAACTTGAAAATGACAAGAGTAAATCCTAGGTGGTTAAGGAATTGTAGATAGTTGCCAAGAATGAATTCTGTTCTTTAAATTCTTCCAGATATATTTGTTAATATTTATAACAAACCTGAAGTTTCAATGTTTCATTTAAACTGATTCATCTTACAAATTTGGTTCAGTGCCTGCAAGTTGTAACTTCATGCAATATCTAAAAGACAGTTGCAAAGAAAAATAGTCAAACGATTGGAAATATTCCACTAAACTTTATTCAATACTTCTGTCTCACTTTAATAATTTGGCTATTATTTTGTTTATTGGTAATATAATTACATTTTTCATGGCAAGCCTTTGCAGATAACTCATCCTGGTTTGAATTTGTCTTATAATCAGATCATCATTGCAATACAAAACCCATTGACAAAATGTAGGATTGACAGTATTGTAGTAATTAAGTATCAACCATATTACTTTGGTTCTGGAGTCACATGTAGGCCTGCAGATGCTGGAGATCAGAGTCAAAAAGTATGGCGCTGGAAAAGCATAGCTAGTCAGGCAGCATCCGAGGAGCAGGAGAGTCGATGTTTCGGAATACTCTGATGAAGAATTTATGCTCGACTCTTCTGCTCCTCGGATGCTCCCTGACCGGCTGTACTTTTCCAGACCATGCAAGGATGGCAGATTTCCTTCCCTAAAAGGGTGTTAGTGAAGCAGATGGGTTTTTACACCAATCTATATGGTTGCCTTAAACTAGCCTTAATCCAGCCTTAATCCAGATTGTTATTGCATTCCACTATTTGCCTTGGTGGTATCCAAACACATATCCCCAGAACATTACCTACTGCTAAGTATACCTAGTGCAACAATATTACCCCAACACCAGCGCCTCCCTCTATATTCATTGTAACTTTTTCTGTAAAATCATGCTGATATCAATTTAGTTACAATTTACTTTTGAAGACTGATCAGTTGACTAAAATTTCAGAACATAGATTAAATGTGTTTTATGTCACCTAATGCAATGAAACAAGCAGGAAGCTGTTGTTTCATAGAATTGCTACAGTGTGGAAACAGGCCAATCACCCCATGGACCCAAACAGGTCCATACCAACCCTCCAAACAGCATCCCACTGAGACACAACCCACCTACCCTATCACTGGGATCTTGCATTCCCCATGGCTAATCCACCTAATCTACACATTCCTGGACACTGTAGGCAATTTAGCATGGCCAATTCACCTAATCTGCACATCTTTGAACTTTGGGAGGATACCCACACAGACATGGGGAGAATGTGCAAACTCCAAACAGACAGTCAACCAAGGCTAGAATTGAACCCAGGTCCGTGGCACTGTGAGGCAGCAGTGCTAAACACTGAATCACCACGCCGCCACCTTATTTCATAAACTAGAATTGACTTTTTGTGAGGAGAGCCTGTTAGCTGTAAATTTGATATCACTTTTTTATAATCTACCTGAAGGAACATAATTTAACACCTCATTGAAAATAGTGCAATGTCAACTTAATGCTGAACTGATCCATCAGCTGACATTGCATACTAAAGTCTTTGGAGTGAGGTCTGAGCCCCTGACTTTCTGATACAGAAGTATACTTAAAGAATTACTGCAAAATTACTTCCAATACAGTAGCCCCTCGACTTATTAACTTAATCTGTTCCAGGACCCGGTTCGCGAACCGAAAAGCTCGCGAACTGAATCAATTTTTCCCATTGTTCGGATAGCATTCACAGCACACGCTCCAAAGACAAACTGCGCACGCGGGGCCCGAGAGCTTTTGCGTTCAACAAGCACGTAGAAAAGCAGAACAATGAAACCACGTCGTCGCATACGGGCTTTTTGCGTTCGTACCTTCGTTCGTACCTTGAATCTTGTACATATGTTGAAGCAAAATTTTATGTACAATCCTGTTCGTAAAAGGATTTGTTCGTGAATGGGGTCGTTCGTATGTCAAGGCGCTACTGTATGTCCTTTCTGTGTGAGTCATTATTTGCTCAGTAGGCCCATTTGAACAATTGAGAAAGCACCATACATTTAGAATTTCACTAGGATTCTTCTTAACAACCAGTTCTTAAGCAACCAATCCCTTCCCATTTGGAAGTGTATTTCAAAAACACTCTAATATTATTCATAAAAACCCTTTTGTGTTAATTACAATTACACAGTAGTGTTCCATTACCCTTCAGGTTTGTATTTTATCTTATAAACCACAAACATTTGCACACAACTATTATAATTGGTGACCGATTATATTTTGCAAATGTCACCCTTCTATGAAAAGATAATTAGCTTCAGGGAGCTAATTAACATGATGACGACAACTTCAGTGCACATCAGTCAATAAGTCATTGAATGACAAAGGTCACCATAAGGGCACATCTCATAATTTTCAATAATTTAGCACAAGTATAGGTCAAGAAATAACCGATTTGATAAAGGACTGAAAAGCACGCTGAGCACAGAAACTGATTTGCTCAAGAGGAAAACAAGTGCTTTGGACAACTATTTTTAGAAGTAACAATTACATTGGCACTTCCACTCTGTGTTAATCTTGCTTTTTTATCCTCAACCCAGCTTAGAATTACTAAGGAAGAGATAGTATCAGCTATTACAGGCTGCTCAAATGAGGATGGATATATTTACTTTCTTTACAATACTTGAAAGTGTGTTCTCTGGTAATTTAAATCAAATTATGTGATAGCTCACACATTTTATTTTATGCAGAACATTTTACATAACACCAGAATTAAATGCAAATTCACTACATGCTTTGTCTGAAGCCAGCAGACATAGATTGTGAAGTGATGCGAGCTGGACTTAAGTCAGTAAGACCTTGGAGCAGACATAGGTCATTCGGCCCTCCAAGCCTGCTCTGCCATTCAATGAGATTATGGCTGTTCTGATAATCCTCAACTCTACTTTCCTGCCTTTTCCTCATAGCCTTTGTTAGGCTTATTGAATAAAAATCTATCTCAATCTTGAATATGCTGAATGAGCCAGCCTCAACCACTCTCTGTGGTTTAAAAAAAAAGTCCATAAATTTACTACCCTCATCATCACTGTCTTAAATGGGTAACTTCTGACTCTGAGATTATGTCTTCCTGTCATGGCCACAGCTGCCCTGTCAAGTCCTCAAGGTTACATACTCCCTGACCATTCTGCAGCATTGACCTCTCTGTAGGTGTCATCACCCTGGCACAGCTACCCATATACTACTGTTTGGCAGTTACACATTCAAGCACAGAGGGATCCAACCATTAGTGATTGTCATCCAGTAGGACCAAAGGTGCCAACAACACTCAAAGCCATGTGTATGCATTGTTGCCCCTGATTGTAACTCATGTGGTAGGCTTTAAGCACAAATCTCAAGTCATGAAACCCATTGGTGGCCATGATCTGCTGCTGGATGATATGACAAAATGCTGAGCACCTAGACAGAGAGACTCAGAATGAAATACATCAAAAATGCATTCAACAGCAGTACATGTACAAAGCTCGAAGAACAAAACAGCTATCTTCACCTGTGCCACCAAAATGCCCTCCAACATGTTTTCCTCTTTCATCCCTCCCACTACATTTAGGTGCATTCGCTGGTTATAGAGTCATAGAGACGTACAGCATGGAAACAGACTCTTCAGTTCAACCCGTCCATGCCGACCAGATATCCCTACCCAATCTAGTCCCACCTGCCAGCACCTGGCCCATATCCCTCAAAACCCTTCCTATTCATACAACCATCCAAATGCCTATTCAATGTTGTAATTGTACCAGCCTCCACCACCTCCTCTGGCAGCTCATTCCATACCCGTAACACCATCTGTGTGAAAAGGTTGCCCCATAGGTCTCTTTTATATCTTTCCCCCCTCACCCTAAACCTATGCCCTCTAGTTCTGGACTCCCCAAAACCCAGAGAAAAGACTTTGCCTATTTACCCTATCCATGCCCCTCATAATTTTGTAAACCTCTATAAGGTCACCCCTCAGCCTCCGACACTCCAGGGAAAACAGCCCCAGCCTGTTCAGCCTCTCCCTGAAGCTCAAATCCTCCAAGGTCTCTTTGTTCAGCAACACTCCCTAGGACCTTACCATTAAGTGGATAAGTCCTGCTAAGATTTGCTTTCCCAAAATGTAGCACCTCACATTTATCTGAATTAAGCTCCATCTGCCACTTCTCAGCCCATTGGCCCATCTGATCAAGATCCTGTTGTAACCTGAAGTAACCCTCTTTGCTGTCCATTACACCTCCCAATTTTGGTGTCATCTGCAAACTTACTAACTGTACCTCTTATCCTCGCATCCAAATCATTTATGTAAATGACAAAAAGTAGAGGACCCAGCACCGATCCTTGTGGTGCTCCACTGGTCACAGGCCTCCAGTCTGAAAAACAACCCTCCACCCCCACCCTCTGTCTTCTACCTTTGAGCCAGTTCTGTATCCAAATGGCTAGTTCTCCCTGTATTCCGTGAGATCTAACCTTGCTAATCAGTCTCCCATGGGGAAAATTGTTGAACGCCTTACTGAAGCTGGAATGCTCTGATGGACAGACTTGGAGTTTTGGTGAGGATCCTTTGTCTAGCTGGGCCAGATATACGAAGGGTCTACTTGCCAGAGGCACATGAACTCACCTAGGCATGAATAGCCAAGAGGTTGGGGAGGCAGGCTAGCAATTGAGTACCCAGCCATCTCTACAATGCCCCGAGTAAAAGTTCACAAGGGGCCTATGTGCAGTCCCTCCTCTGGCTGGTTGCATCCTGCCATTTCCCCAACTCCATCTCCTTGTGAGGAGGGGGCCTGAACTGGGGTCAAGCATCTTATCTAATGAAAGATGTGCTGGCATTGAAGATAATGCAGAAAAGATTCACAAGGCTGTTCCAGGTGTGGACAGATTTTTAAGAGGGGAGGTAGGCCTGAATTCATTAGAATTTAGAAGAAAGAGAGGTGGCCTTATTGAAACATGTACAATTCATAGGGGACTTGACAGGGTAGATGCATAGAGATTGTTTCCATTTGTTGGAGACTCTCAGAGTAAGGGATCACCCATTTAAGACAAAGATGCAGAGGAGGTTCTTCTCTCAGAGGGCAGTGAATCTGTGGAATTCTTTACTGCAGATTGGTCATGAAGTGTATGCAAGGCTGAGATTGATAGGTTTTTAATCAGTCAGTGCTCAAAGTTTATGGCGATAAGGCAAGAAAGTGGTATTATGGATTTTCAGACCAGCCATGACCTCATTGAATTGTGGAGCAGATGCAAGGGTTGAAAGGCCTATTTCTGTTCTGATGTCTTATTGTCTAAATGAGTCAGTGACAAGTTTAGAATCCAGAGGACAGAGGTGTTTTCTCCATCTGGTACAAAGGGGCAACTGTGTGGCCTAGGAGCGCTCTCTTAGCTTTCTGAACACGAGATTTTCTCAAAGGGCCAATCTGGCCCTTGACCACTCAATGATAACTTTGACAAAACTTCTGATCCAACCCCACTCAGATTTCCTGAGTTACTCATTGTAGATGAATTTCATCACTTGTAATAACAACTGAGTTGTCCATAATAAGTAAATTGCACCGTTTGGCCCCATCTTACACTTTTGGAACTTTTCATAATGCTTTATGAGAAATTCAAGCCGTTCAAATCCTCTATACATCCTTCATATAAAGAAACCTGACACCAGTACGTGGCCTGGCCTGTATTTGTCATGGGTCCCAGATTACATTGTTAATCTTTTATGCCCTCAGGATAGCTCAGGATGGATAATGAATGCTGCCTTTGCCGTTGTTCTCTTCATCTAAAATATTTTGATTAGTTTCATCATTAACCTAAAAATATTGTAAAGCCATTTTCATTTATGGCCTTATATATTAATCCAATGCTTTCAATCTTACTGGTTCTAAGTTGTGTTCGAAAGCAACAATCCAAATTAGGTTTAAAAAATATTGTCCATATTCTGGCCAATTCCTCAACTTCCTTTTAATTTAAATGAATGGCACCTTCGTAGAAAGCTCATTTTCACCATAAAATGTTTTTTTTTATTTCTCAGTCTGGGTGACATATCCCTGATGGCACCATTGCTCCTTTTATTCGGCTCAGTTCTCCCGCTCTTCCCGGCAACTGCTGATAGCTGGACAGAGACCAGCATCTGACACCTTGATAAAATGAAACACAAATTAGTTTTTTTTCTGTTAGAGGAAAGTTTTTACATTTGTTACATTATTAATTCAATTTCTGTAGACTCACTGAGACATCCGGCCTATTATCAATATCCTTGACCGTACACCCGAATAAATAAAACTGTCCTGGAAAATACCTTAACATTGCATACGGTGTGTACTCAGAAAAATGATGATTCCAAGGAAAGAGTCACATTGCTGTTCGTTACTTGACCCCCCTTTACCTCCTTTTTTCCAGACACTGGTTCTGTAGCCTTTCATCCTCCCAGCATGCTTAGCAAGTTGATAGCTAAACAGCCCATTGAGGACCAAGAATCTCTCAGGTGGCTGGATGGGAGAATTTACATTTAGTGCACCTCATGATCCTTTAAGATCTCTTGGTTGTCCTCCATAATTTCAGCAAAAGAACCATATACCAGCTCCGCCACCAAAAATTAGAAAATAAATATGTACTTCATTATTAATGAGCTTTCCTGCCTTCTGTCAAGGTTGTTGGACAACAGTAAAACTCCTATCCAAATGAATTGTTTCTATACCAGATTACCAACCCAATCAGACAGTCATCAAAATCCAGTGGCTACTTTAAATCTTTCACCTGCTTTTCAAAGGAATGCAGATCCTGCTCAAAGGGAATTAGCTTTCCCACATTTAGAGTCATAGAGTCATACAAGCGTACAGCATGGAAACAGACCTTCGGTCCAACTCATCCATGCCGACCAGATATCCTAATCTAATCTAGTCCCATTTGTCAGCATTTGGCCCATATCCCTCTAAACCCTTTCTACTCACGCACCCATCCTGATGCTTTTTAAATGCTGTAATTATACTAGCCTCCACAACTTCCTTTGGCAGCTCAATCCATACAGGCACCGCCCTCTGTCTGAAAAATTTGCCCCTTAGGTCCCTTTTATATCTTTCCCCTCTCATCCTAAACCTATGCCCTATAGTTCTGGACTCCCAGAACCTAGGGAAAAGACTATTTATCCTATCCATTCCCTCATGATTTTATAAACCTCTATAAGGTCACCCCTCAGACTTTGATGCTCTAGAGAAAACAGCCCCAGCCTATTCAGCCTCTCCCTTTAGCTCAATTCCTCCAACCCTGGCAACATTCTTGTAAATCTTTTCTGAACACTTTCAAGTTTCACAACATCCTTCCAATAGGAAAGAGACCAGAATTGCATGCAATATTTCAAAAGTGGCCTAACCAATGTCTTGTACAGCCACAACATGACCTCCCAACTCCTGTACTCAATACTCTGACCAATAAAGGAAAGCATACCAAACGCCACCTTCACTATCCTATCTACCTGCAACTCCACTTTCAAGGATCTATGAACCTGCACTCCAAGGTCTCTTTGTTCAGCAACACTCCCTAGGACCTTACCATTAAGTGTATAAGTCCTGCTCTGATTTGCTTTCCCAAAAAGGAGCACCTCACATTTATCTAAATTAAACTGCAACTGCTACTCCTCAGCCCACTGTCTCATCTGATCAAGATTCCTTTCTATTCTGAGGTAACCTTCTTCTCTGTCCACTACATCACCAATTTTGGTGTCATTTGCAAACTTACTAACTATATCTCCTATGTTCACATATAAATGATGAAAAGTAGTGGACCCAGTGATCCTCGTGGCACTCCACTTATCACAGGCCTCCAGTCTGAAAGTCAAGCCTCTACCACCACCCTCTGCCTTCCACCTTCGAATCAGTTCTGTATCCATGTGGCTAGTTCTCCCTGTATTCCATGAGATCTAACCTTGCTAACCAGTCTCCCATGGGGAACTTTGTCGAATGCCTTACTGAAGTCGTATAAATCATGTTCACCACTCTGCCCTCATCAATCCTCTTTGTCACTTCTTCAAAAAGTCAATCAAGTTTGTGAGACATGATTTCACACACACAAAGTCATGCTGACTATTCCTAAGCAGTCCTTGCCTTTCCAAATACACTCAGAATTCCCTCCAACAACATGCCCACCACCAACGTCAGGCTCACTGGTCTATAGTTCCCTGGCTTGTCCTTACCACCTTTCTCAAATAACCTCCAGTCTTCTGGCACCTGACCTGTGACTATTGATAATACAAATATCTAAGCAAGGAGTCTAGCAATCACTTCCCTAGCTTCCCACAGAGTTCTAGGGTACACCTGTTCAGATCCTTGGGATTTATCCACTTTTATGCATTTCAAGACATCCAGCATCTCCTCCTCTATAATATGGACATTTTGCAAGATTTGAGCAAATGAAAGATTACAATATGGATTCTCCCACAGATCCAAAATCTTTAAAAGTATACAAGGATTTAAAATGATGAAAGGCAGATTTACACTTAATCGCTGGAAGTTATTTGTCATGTAGAATGGGCTATTTGTTAGACTCTGTTTATGAGCAATCCAGCATTAGATGGAGTTTTGCAGTCCATAGAAAATTGCTTGTGAATTTGCGTTGATTTTAGTGGATATAAATTATTTTATGGAAACACATACTTCATAATATCAAGTTAAAAATCGCACAACACCAGGTTATAGTCCAACAGGTTTAATTGGAAGCAGACTAGCTTTCGGAGCAACGCTTCTTCATCAGGTGATTGTCTCCAAATCATAATATCACAACATCTAATATGCTTTAACATGAATATCGTACATATACTTTGGTATGAAATACATATTCTACATTATGATACATTATGCTCTCAGATTGAGGTACGAATGATCTATGAAGGCAATATTTGTTAGACTTTATATGAGCAATCAGCACCAGATGGAGTGTTGCAGTCCATAAGAGCAATTCAGTTAACATACAGCTATCACTGTAATGTGTCACCTCACTTGGCAGGACTTCCCACTGTCAGTAGCAAGAGGTTGAAAGGCAACTTCTGAAATTAACATTTAAAAACAACTTTGAGGATGAATAATGGCCAACGATTTGCAGTAAGGCTTAAGGCAGAGCTGTGTCACCAGTTACTCAGTGCTAAATGATCACTGAAAAAGAATGAAACATTTTCATCCTCAACCTTTGCTGGAGATATCTGAGTGTTTAAATTAATGAATATAAGGAATGCTGTAAATCAACTGGGGGATGGAGAACATTAATCAAGTGAGTTCTGGCATCCTGTATCTCTGATTCCTGTCAATTAACTGGGTAACTGCACCTATGGGTGATGTCACACTGTAACTAAATATACTCAATCATCATGGCGGTCAATTTTGCATTGGGAACAAGCACTCCATATTCCTTCTTGAGGGACAATGGTTAAATGGTTAACACTGCTGCCTCGCAACATTAGAGATCTGGGTTTGATTCCGGCCTCGGGCGACTGTCTGTGTAGAGTTTGCACATTCTCCCTAAGTCTGTATGAGTCCCCTCTGGGTGTTCTAGTTTCCTCCCACAGTCCAAAGATGTGCATGTTGGATGGATTGGCCATGGTAAATGCAGGGTTATAGGGATTGTGTATTGGGGTGAGTCTAGACGAAGAGTTGGTATGGACTTGATGGGCTGAATGGCCTGCTTCCACACTGTAGGGATTCTATGATTCTATTGGAAAGCTTAATAAGGAAAGAAAAGTCAATGGATGAAATGTCTACATTTACGCTGAAGTACATCATGCTTCCATTTCACAGAGCCTTAGTTAGACCACATCTGAAGTCTTACACTCCATTTGATTATCTCATTGTGGAATAATAGATGAGCTTCAGAGCTCACAAAGCACAAATTCACCAGATTAAGACCAGGATGCAGAGTTAAAATATGAATCCTAAACCTTGACACATTTTCCTAATTGTTCATAAATTTAAAAAACAAATCAGATTAAGTGTTTAAAATAATAAAAGAATTCAGTACACTGGATACAAAGAAGTTGCTTCATCTAGTGGAGAAATTTAGAAAACACTGCTTTAAAATTCAACCCCTCAAAGTGAAATCAAGAATTTTTCACACTAGATACACAGAAAATGTGTGAATTTCTCTCCCAAACAGCAATGGATTCTGCATCAATTGAAACTTTCAGCTTTGGGATCACTGACCTTTACTAGGTATCAGGGAGATTGAAGGTGGACAGATGAAGATAAGGAACAGATCAGCCACAATCGAATTAAAGAGCAGAATAAACTTGAGGTGCTGAGTGGCCCCCTCCCATTGCTACGTTCTGATCATTGGAGAAAGTTCCAGAGTTGGCATTTGGTACTCATGACATAATTCCTTTGCAGCAGTCTTTTTTCATAAAGTGAACAGAAATTATTCCCTTACACAACATCTGCAGTTCACGTGTGTCGAACATTAAGTGGTATTCAAGCAGATTAAACCAGGTTTTACAGTGCTTCTATGACTTTGGTTCAAATCTACCTCATGCTGATGAAATGAATTTCCTTTCCTTGCCAGCTAAAAGGATCACAAGTGAACAGAATGGGTAATCTGAAGCTAGTTTCCAGAAGGCTTGTGTCACTGCTCTAAACGGCACATAATGTAGTTTAAATTGGCAGTAAAGTAATCTTCTCTCTTAAAGAAATAGTTCTCCTCTGAGAACAGAATTAAAGTATGTTGTTGTGGCAGAGGACAGGGGTTGTGTCATGTACCCAGTTACATTACATCTAGCCTCTGAATACTTGATGCTGGTTTCAAAGGTGGAAACATTTTCAAAACACCCAGGCTATTATTCAAGTATAATAACATCTTCCGAATATATTTATGTAAATCCATTGCGCACAGTTTCAATCGTTTAGAGTTATTTACTTTGATCTTAGATTGAAATAAACAAACTCATCCCAAAAATTAGTTTTTTTAAATCCTTCAGAAGCAAATAGATTTTAATCAGACTAGAATAAACAGACTAACTAGAAACATAGCAATTCATTTATCTTTCGTCCCTGGAGGGTACGTGCATTGAATCATCATTAACCTCTTTCCAAATTGTGACCTTGATGCAACAAGAGACATGAGATTTACAATTTCATTTCTATAGCAACCTACTGGACAACCTGAACTTCCAAAGTCAACGAGCATCACCAGCAGTTTTCTTCTGTAAATAAAATCATTGACAACGATCGATATGATCTTTATTTGTTGCATTCATGTAAAATGCATCTGACGTTTAACACTTGAGTTATCAATAAAATGGACTGTTATATGTGGTCCCTAATGTAAACATTACATCAAGAATTCTCTTTCATGACAATCCCCATTGAGTAATTCCCACAATTGATGCCTAATATGACTGACAACTCAGAAGATTGTCACAGCAAAGTGACAATTCTAGATTGGAAATCTGACTGTCAAATCAATAATGGTAATGGTTATATTCAGTGCAGTTGGTAGGCATTGTAAGTCAGTGGTAAGAGGAATGAAACATTTAATTAAACATCATCACCAAGACCAGCATGTATCTTCCCATTAGATCAGTACTAACTTGAAGCTGCCAAAAACATTATTCCACCTCAGTTGCATGACAAAGTAAATACTTGAACTCAATCCCCAAGTTTCTATTTTGGCATAAAGAAATGGAATTAGATCCTGAGCACAACAATCTTTGACAGCAAAGTAGTTTGGCAAACTTTGCAATGTTGGCGACATTAGTCTTAGATTTTCACTGGCTCTGGAAGGATGAAGGGAAGGCTGATGACCAGTTCTCTCCTTTACATTCTTACCTGTCAAATGGATGAACATGTTGAGTGCATGTCAATCATATTCCAAAGTAACATGCCACATTTCAATCTTATTATAAATGCAAAGCAATCTTTAAAAAAATATAAATGAGCTAGACTTATATTAATCTTTCCTGACTCAAAGCCATACATTTACAATCAGTTGCAATTTCCCTCAGATTTATAAGAAATAATTTGGATTTTTCCATTCATATCTTATTCGTTTGGGCTGCACTTGATTGGCGGATTTAAGAAGAAGATTAAAGATGGCTCTGTTTTAGCAGCTCAACTGTACAGCCACAAGGATAATAACCATTGCTGATGTGTGGGCATTTCCTGTCTGTTATGATTAGATTTCCTACAGTGTGGAAACAGGCCCTTTGGCCCAACCAGTCCACACCAACCCTCCGAAGAGCAATTCACCCACCTCTGACTAATACAACTAACACTGTGGGCAGTTTAACATGGCCAGTTCACCTGACCTGCACACCTTTGGATTGTGGGAGGAAACTGGAGCAAACCCGCACAGACACAAGGAGAATGCGCAAACTCCACACAGACAGTTGCCCAAGGCTGGACTCGAACTTGGGACCTTGGCGCTATGAGGCAGCAGTGCTAACCACACCTGTAGACATACAGGAGCGTCCCTGGGAGCGTCCTGTATCACCAGTTCCTGAATATACATTTTATTTTCTCTGCAACAGACACAGAGAATGCTGGAGAAACTCAAAGTCTGTCAGCATTTTTGGAGAAAGAAACAGAGTTACTATTTTGAGTCCAATCTGACAAGAGTTTAGAAATTCTCCAGTTTCTGATTTTGCAAAATTTCTGATCTTAAAAATGATAACAATGATTCTATCCTCTTAGACTACATTATACATACAGTGTCAAAGAACAATACTTGCTTCTTTCTGTTGCAATTCAACCTGCAGAGTCTAGTTTTCACTTTGCTAGCTGCGACTGAGCAATCAACATGGAGTACTTTGAAACAGCTTCTTCAGTGGCCAGTGCCATAGACTCAACAGAGATGGATTCTGAAAAAGGCAGGTTCTTTGTGCCCAGATTTCATTTGTGGTTTTAGGATTTTGGTCACTATGATCTTCTAATTGCTGTTGCGACTTGCCTTTCTCATCCCCTAGCAGCCAAACTTCAATTCATTCTCTCCCTGAAGAATTAAGTATTTGAAAAGGAATTTAGCTGTATGTGTGTGTGTGCATTAATTGTTGTTTCTTTGCCCCTTATCACAAAGGCTTTATAGTGATAGGGGCTCTGCCATCAGACTTGATGCGAATCAATTTCCACACTCTTTCCATCTCCTTTAAGATTGATTTCTTTCTTAAATATGAGTGCCAAAATATAAATATTTAATTTATCAGTTCTTCTTCAGTGAACCCTTTTACATTCCCAGTTCAGAAATTCCTATGTCCACTTATCCTACCTAATTTAGAAATATAGAACGCAGGTCATGAGATGTACATATGGAAAATATTCCACTTTAGAATAGTTTCATCTGCAAGCTTAACAAGGACGTAAAAAGGTATTTATCTTGCTGGTCTTGTTTGCTTTTCAACGTATCTGTTTATCTTATCTTTAAGTAGTTTTATTTCTGTTTGAATACCTTACTTTTGGGATTGCTCATTGTATAAACAATAAAACAGACTTATTCACGTGCTATATATTCCAGGATAGACCAGGATCAAACCACACAAAATTAATGATAAATTGCATGAAGAACTATAGCAAGAATTTGAAAATTCTAAAGGGATTTGAATTGGTAATGGAAGTTTCTAAGACTCAACATGTTTAGGAACATAGGAACAGGAATGGACCATTCAGCGCATCAAGCCCACTCTGCCATTTAATACAATCATGTCCGATCAAACACTTTAATACCTTTTACCCCCAATAATCTCATAATCCTTTATGCATTTGATAATCAAAAATTCTCCACTTTAAATATATTCAAATGTCACATTTTGGCAATTATCTGAAGTGTAGAATTCCAAAGATTCATCAACTTTACAGTGAAGAACTTTCTCCTTGTCTTGATTCTAAATTGCATACCCCTTATTTTTAAGTTGTGATCCCTGGTTCTAGATTCCCCAATCAGGAAAAAACATCTATGTCCATCTACTTTAAGTACTTTGTAAGTTCCAATTTGCTCACCTCTCAAACTCTCAAGAATAGAGGTCCAGTTTTCCTAATCCACCTTCATAGGACAGTGCCACCATTCCAGGAACAATCCAGTGATCCTTCATTGCATTCCCTCTATGGCAATATTATCATTCCTGAGAAAAGGAAACAAACGCTGCATGCAGTGTTCCAGGTGCAGTCTATCCAAGTTTCCACAGACTTGAAGCAAGACTTCACTATTCCTGTAGTCCACTTCTCTTGTGATAAAAACTAACATCCAATTAGCTTTCCTAACAGTATGTTGCAATTGTATGTTGACCTTCAGTGACTTATTGACAAGGCCTTCCAAGTCCCTTTGCACAGCTACACTTTTCAATATCTCACTAGCTAAGAAATTTTATGCATATTTGTTCCACCTACCAAAGTGGCTAACTTGACATTTTCCACACTATATTCCTTCTGCCAAGTTCTTGCCCAATCACTAAGCCTATCAAAACCTTCCTTAATCTACTTTACATCTTCCTCACAACACCCAATCTTGTTTAGCTTCGTATCATCTGCCAATATGGAAATATTATGTTTGGTCTTCATGTCTAAATCATTGATATGGTAAAAACAATGCTATGTTTATTGAACTGTTGGAACCCAAGTATTGATCCATGTGGAATCCCACTGATTATAGTTTGCCATTGTGAGAATTACTCAATTTGTCCTATTTTCTATTTTTTTGCCCACTAGCCAATCTTTAATCCATACCAGTACATTACTCCTAGACTATGTGCTTTAACATTGCTAAGCAACATTCCATAGGGAACCTTATCAAAACCTTCTAAAACTCCAAATAATCAATTGCCCTTTATGAATTTTATTAGTAACACCCTCAAAAACCTCCAACAACTTTGTCAAAAATGATTTTCCATTCACATATCCATGCTGACTATATCCAAGCAGATTGTTTTTAACGCGCACTTTTCATCTCCTTTAATCTAGCATTTTTCCTAACACTGATGTAAAGATGATGGATCTGTACTTCTTTGTTTTCTTCCTTGCTCCTTTCTTAAATAGTGGGGTAACTTTGGCAGGCTTCCCATCTTCAGTAATCATTCCAGAATCTATAGAATTTTGGAGGATGATTACCAGTGCATCTCTTTCAACACACTGGGTTGGAGACTATCATGTCACAGGGACTGATAACGTACAGACCCTTAAATTCTCCAGAACAACTTTCTTCCTAATACTAATGTCGTTCAATTTCTCATTCTCCCTCATCACTCGAATCGCTAATTCTGGAAGATTTCATGAATCAGTGAAAACAGTCATAAAATAATCATTTATCTTCCCTGCCATTTCTTTGTTCCCCATTACAAATTCTCCTCACTCTGCTTTTAATGGACTCGTCTTACCCAAATGAATCCCTATTATGTTTCTATTGAAGCTTTTAGGATTTATTTTGTGGTTTTTTTTGTAGAATGCATTCACATTCTACTGTTCCTTTCCTTATAAGTTTCTTGGTCCTCATTTACTGTTTCCTAAAAACTTTCCAATTTATTACCATTATAGCCGCTTTACATGACTTTTCTTTTAATTTTATGCAATTTTTAATTTTCCTTCTCAGCCACAATTGACTAGAATTAGAATTAGAATCTCTACAGGGTGGAAACAAGTCATTTGGCCCAACAGGTCCACACTGACCCTCTGAAGAGTGACACACCCAACACTATTCCCCTATTTCCCCTGACTAATGCACCTAAGCTATACATCCCTGAACATTATGGGCAAGTTAGCATGGCCAATTCACCTAACCTGCACATCTTTGGATTGGATTGTTGGAGGAAACACATACAGACATGGGGAGAATGTACAAACTCCACACAGACAGTCACCTGAGGCTGGAATTGAATGCGGGTCCCTGACGCTGTGAGGCAACAGTGCTAACCACTGAGCTATACCTTTTTAATTAGCCCCTTTTTCATTGTACAGGCAGTTCTGGGATAACACGTATTTCAGCAGCGCAATTTGGCTATTACATGACTGAAGAATTAGGGAATGGTATTCTTGAGAATGCTCACCTCTGTCCGCAATAGCGTGATCCCAGCAGCTATTGTTTCACATGTTTCATTCTGCGCATGCGCCAATGTCAGTGCCGAAGTCTCCACACCATGCTGCGCATGCGTCAATGTCAGTGCCGAAGTCTCCACACCATTCTGCGCATGCGCCAATGTCAGCTGCTGTCAGAGTGTGTGAGAGCAACAGTACTATACATTCTGCAGCTTCATCCCCAAAATTAAACTGATAAATGTTTGTGCTCTCCATCTGGGAGAATTCCCGCATAAATCCAGTATAATTCCTGCATTACTCTTATACATACCATTTGCTTTTATAATTTGTTCTTGTACCTGCTTATCAGATAATCGAAACCAACCCCCATGAAACAGTCAGAGGATAATCAACCACAGCCATCCACTTCTGCAACTACAACTGCAGCTGAGGGTGGTGATGATGATGACCCTCTGTCCCTGCATTAACAATACATTTTTCAAAGCAATATTTTAAATTTACTTTTGTTTCGTTAATCAATACGATCTAAACCTTCATTCAGGCTGTGCTATACTTTGTGTTAAGCTTTTGGGTGATTTTTTGAGCTATGGTGAGTGATATTTTTTGCTGGTCTGCCCCTAACTCCACGTTTGCCACATGCCCCATTATTTTTACTAAGCGATTTAC
>NC_057731.1:35615741-35618619 GCF_004010195.1 Chiloscyllium plagiosum
GCCCTGTCATACTAATCTGAAGCCCATCCCACCTACACTATTCCATGTACATCCATATGCCTGTCCAATGACGACTTAAACTTGGTGAATCTACTACCGTTGCAGGCAAAACATTCCATACCCTTACTACTCTCTGAGTAAAGAAACTACCTCTGACATCTGTCTTATACCTATCTCTCCTCACTTTAAAGTTGTGTCCCCTCATGTTTGCCGTTCCCATACTTGGAAAAAGGCTCTCCCTGTCCACCCTATCTAACTCTCTGATTATCTTCACATCATCACACTACCAGAGATTCACAATCATAATTTCATTTCATGTGTAAAAGCAAATGCAACAAATAACTTGATTTCTCTTTCAGGAAGCGATTATTTGTTGAGGAGGAATTTTGCTCCAGAACTCTCTTGTTCTTCTTCAGATAGCAGTTGAAAGTCTTTCATACGTAGCCAACATTTTGTTCAAAATTTGTTACAATTGACAATGCAGCACTCCCACAGTCGAGCAATGAATATCCTGTATCACTGTCTCACTGCTCTTTTTCAAACGCTCCCATATTGTTCTGTGACAACTATAATCAAAGACATCTGTTCTTCTTTGTGTGTCTGGAGCTCAGACAATGAGACCAAAATTAACATCATGTCTCCCTTTCAATCGTGCCTTCGTGTGCGCAACTGCCTTTTGTCAGACTTCAATCCAACATCAGAGTAAATTGTTACTTGCCTGTTCTAAGTCATACTTAAAATACAATGTGTTATAAAGCTACAACTTATGCCAAATATTTGGATCCTTTCAATGAAGACCTTATACACGACAATTTTTTAATAAGGAGTCACAGGAGAAATAGAATTAAAGCCGTTCTGTTGCAAATTTATGTTTAAATTTGAATAAAATTTCTGACAGGTTATATTCGGGCATATAAACAAATGAATTAGGAGCAATAGTAGACCATCTAGCCTGGTTTGCCATTCAATAAAACCAAGGCTAATCTGACTGCAAGTTCAATTGCACATTCCCAATTACCCTCGATAAACTTTCACCACCTTACTTAAGAATCAATTTATCTCTACCTGCTTTTTCAGGAAGAGTGTTCCAAAGATTCATGTCAGATTGCATAATCTTACAGTAAGGTGTTTCCCAGTTCAGATAGAAATGAGAAGGAAGTTATTCTCTCATGGGGTAGTGAATTTGCAGAATTCTTTGCCACAGAGTTGTACAGATTTAGTCACTAAGAATATTCAAGGTTAACTGAAATAATTTTTTAACCAGTAAGAGAATCAAAGTAATATGGATAATGTAGGAGAGTGGAGTTGATGATTATCAGATCAGCTACCATCACATTGAATAATAAGACTGACTCAATGGCTGTATAGCCTACTTCAGCTCCTCCAGTTGTACAGACCCTAGGAGAAAAAATTCATCACATCTCTACTTTGTGATGTGACACTTAGTTCTAGATTCTCCAATATGAAGAAACATCTAATTCCTCTGTCAAGACTTTTCAAGACTTAGGTTCAATCAAATCACTTTTTGCTCATCTGAATTCTAGTGAGTACAATTATAGTCTGTCCAAGCTTTCCTCATCAGAAACCCATTCTTCCAGACATTAGCCCAGTAACCCTTCCCTGAATTGCATCCAACCTACGTACATTATTCTTTAAGAAACATGACAAATATTTTCCACATCACTCTCTCGCTGTGGCTACAGATTAATCTTTTGTGATACATGCACAAGAGCTCTGTAATCTCTCACCATTTTGATAATATGCTTCTTTTCAATTCTTCCTAAAAACATGAACCACCTCAACTTGTCAGATCTTTATCCACTTCTTTAACCTATCCATATCTTTTAGTATCCTCCAAATTTCCTCTTCACAATAAACTGTCCTGCCCATCTTTGTGTCATCAGCAAATTCTGTAACAATATCCTCCTTCCCTTCATCTAAGTCATTTATAAAAAACTGTGAACAGTTGAGCTGTCAGCACCACTACCTGTGACATACTACACATTTGTCAATCTGGAGAATGCCCATTTATGCTTACTGTCTGCTTCTTGGTTGTGAGCCCATCTTTGGAATGGCATGGTAGCTCAGTGGTTAGCACTATTGCCTAACAGTGCCTGGGACCCTGGTTTGATTCCAGCCTGTCCATGTGGGAGTTTGCATATTCTCCCCATGACTACCTGGGTTTCCTCTGGGTGCTCCGGTTTCCAAAGATATGCAGGTTAGGTGGATTGGCCATGTTAAATTGGCGCAATGTTCAGGGATGTGCAGGCCATGGGGAAATGCAAGGTTGCAGGGATAAAGTAGGGGGTTGGTTTGGGTGGGCTGCTCTTTGGAATGTCAGTGTGGATTCAATGGGCCAAATGGTCTGTTTCCACAATGTTGGGATTCTATCAAAGTCAATTAGCCAACTCCTAAAATCAAATGCCTTCTGGAAATCTTTGTACAGTACATTTGCCAGTTCCTCTTTATTAATTTTGAGTGCGAGCAGCAGCTGAGTTTAAATGAACCCGGAAGGCTACAGCTAAGGTGAGACAGTTTGTTTTAAAATTACTGACCGGTAGCGGGCAGCGGTGTTTCTTTTCTCTTCACAGAAAGAGCGGGAGCAGCAGGGGGAAGTGACGATGACCAGAGGGGCAGCCGGGAAGGAAAGCAGTGAGTATGTAAATCAGAAAGGCGGCTAAACCCGAGACTCTACAACCGTAGTGTCTCCCACCCGCCCTCCTCCTCTAACCCCCTTACGAAGTACTGTTTATCCATTAATTGGTTTTTAGAAAAACACTATAGCAGAGAGGTATCAGAAAGTATTTTAACTCAAACCTGTACAAAGTAATAAAATAATTAACTAAGCAGAGATGGCTGGTCAGGTGGTGTGCTGTAG
>NC_057731.1:35622188-35658643 GCF_004010195.1 Chiloscyllium plagiosum
GATGATCCCTGGAATGGTAGGTTTAACATATGAGGAACGGCTGAGGATCCTGGGATTGTTTTCATTGGAGTTTAGAAGATTAAGGGGAGATCTAATAGAAACTTACAAGATAGTACATGGCTTGGCGAGGGTGGACGCTAGGAAATTGTTTCCGTTAGGCGAGGAGACTAGTACCCGTGGACACAGCCTTAGAATTAGAGGGTGTAAATTCAGAACAGAAATGCGGAGACATTTCTTCAGCCAGTGAGTGGTGGGCCTGTGGAATTCATTGCCACAGAGTGCAGTGGAGGCTGGGATGCTAAATGTCTTCAAGGCAGAAATTGATAAATTCTTGATGTCACAAGGAATTAAGGGCTACGGGGAGAATGCGGATAAGTGGAGTTGAAATGCTCATCAGCCATGATTGAATGGCGGAGTGGACTCGATAGGCCGAATGGCCTTACTTCCGCTCCTATGTCTTATGGTCTTATGGTCTTAATTACACACCACCTCCTCAAGTAACTTACATAGACCAGTAAAATAAGATTTCCTGTGCGTAGACACATACTGACTCTGTATAATTACCTCGAACTAATCCAAATGCCCTGCTATAATCCTTGAATAATAGCTTCTAACATTTTCCCAATGACAGTTTAAGCTAACTGGCCTGTAGTTTCCTGCTTTCCATCGCCCTCCCTTTTTGAAAAGAAGAGTTATAGTCATGATCTACAATGACAGCATTCCAGAATCAAGGGAGTTTTGAAAAATTAGAACAAATGAGTCAGCTATCTCAATAGTCATTTCTTCGAGGTTTCCAGAATGAAGCCAATCAGGACTTGGACAATTATCAGTCTGCAGCCCCAATAATTTACTCAGTAATACTTCTCTAACGATTGAGATTCTCGTGAGGTCCTCCCTCACAGTCATTTCTTGATTTATCGCTGCTTCTGGAATGTTACCTGTATCCTCTATGTTGAAGACTAATGTAAAATATCGGTTGAATTCATCTACTGATTCCTTATTTATCATTATTAATTCTCCAGTCTCACTTTTCATAGGATCCAATGCTCACTTTGTTAACTCTTTCTTCTATGCATAGAAATCCTTACTATCTGCTGTTTTATTTCTACCTAGTTTTCTCTCATATGTTAATTTTTCCTTCTTTATTGATTGTTTTGGTTATTCATTGTTTTCTAATATTCTAGAATTAGAATTTGATATTATTCTCATGTGCAACACATATAGCAATTCATGAGTACAGTAAAAAGTGTAAGAAGTTGCTATTCTTCAATACCAACTCGATTACAAAGCCAAAAGGTAAGAAAAACATCCAGATCTTAAAGTCTAATTATTATCTCCATAAAGGTGTTTGGAACTAACAATGCAGGTTCTAGGGAGGAGTAAAGGGCAAGTGATATGGCATCTGACATGGATCTGTTGGTCAAGAGTAGTTTGTTTCATTTGTTTTGTTTTGAATGACAAGTATCTTTTATGCGTTTCTAATTTTAACCTCTCTTTGTAAGTTGTTGACTTATCTGTTGATTGACTTTTGGATTCATCATCTATCCCTTTCTGTCCCATTCTTCTTACCATTTCCCATAATTATACCTTTCTATTTGGCCTTGACTCGGCTCTTTAATTTACCACATCTTCCTAAATGTGATCTCTTGCCCCCCCCACCCCTGACTATTTAGTTTAAAATTAGGCCATCTCTTGGTCTGTACTAGTACCTTGATCAACAGAAATACTGCTTTATTATAAACATTTTTGTGCCATTGATCTCCATCCAAATCACTTACCTCATTGAATGAAATAATGTTAGCCTAAATCCAACTTTTCTAAATGCTCAGATGCTATGATTCTTAATAAATTTATTCAGCCGCACCATACTTCTTTATGCATTAAGTTTGACTGCTTTAACACAAGTGGGATTATAAGCCAACAGAGGCATTCTTGATTTGCTTTGCATTTGTGACAGAAGGATCAGAAATCAGGCAAGCAGCCCTTTGGCACATTTCTCTCCTGTTTTTAAGGGAGGAGTACTATATTCTAGCTAGTTTTCAGTACTCTCGGATTAAATGTATGCCAGACATTTTACTGGATATAAAATTATTTTAAAATATTTAAGTAGATAAATTGTGAATTTAGGCTGGAATAAGCCTAACAAAAGCTTTACATGTGATGGAGCACCTAAAATGGCAAAGGACTTTTTAAATTTAGTTTCCATTTTCACTTGGATGTTTTGTAGATTGCTCTATTTCTCTTGATACTCTGTTTTGTAGGGATTTTGTTCGTCTTGTTATTTTGTTACAGCAGCAAGTATATATTTAGGCACCATCAACAGTAAATGAAGCAATTAGGAGACTTAAGCACAACAGGAGCAGAGTTCTAAAAAATGGTTACACTAAAAAAGAACTCTTCCCTACTGGCTTCCACAGTGAAACAAGGGGTGATGAGATATTTAAATCCCATCAGCTTCAGCATAGGCATCAGCAATCAAACAGTGGCTCAGTTATTATGCTGCTGATCCATTTGACTAAAGTCTGCTGACGCATTTGCTTCACTAACCCTTGCCTTTTGCCAACCACTTTCTTGCCCCCTCACAAAACATTTGAAAATGCTGAGAAAGATTTTAACAAAACAATTGGCAATCTTTGAAAAGACCAAAAGTATTTTTGTTCCCATTAGCAGCTACATATCGTTGTCTCTGCTTTCAGTGCTGCTGCAGCTATTTAAGCGTATCTCACTTGAGTTAATGCCCTGCTCATTTGAAGACACAAAGTAAGCAAGAGCCTTGCAGAATTTTTGCAAATAGTTTGGCCTCGCAATAGGTGAAGTCAGCCTTTGGGGAAAACAGTGGGGGAACAACTGAACTCAAAGCTTTCTGCTAAAACCAATATACAGTTCTGCCTGGCACAAGAGGCAGTCATTAGGTCCAAATCTGAGCGCACCATTAGGATACCAACTTGGGGAGGTTGGTGGGGGTCTCAGTTTAGCTCAGTTGGCTTGCGAGTTGGTTTGCAAAGCAGTATGATACCAATATGGCCTCAATTCCCATCAGCAGCTACAGTTAGATGAAGGACTCTCCTTCTTTACTTCTCCCCTCACCTGACATGTGTTGGCCCTCACCACCAGTGATCTCTCTCTAATGAGAGAGCAGCCCTGCAGTCTGGTAAGACTGTGGCAACACAACCAATGTGGGATCACAGCATTCTGTTTCACGAAAATGCAATCTGATGTTGGATTTGTTTCAGTCCTCAGAATAGCAATGAAGCATTCAAACACCCATTTATAGCACAAGTCACATTTTTAACCCAATGATCAATGAAAAATTGTCCCACAGCCTTTTGCACAATTATAGGCAATATTATCCAATAATATTATGGACTGCTTGAATAAAAAATACTCACAGTTATTGTATGTACAATTTAATGTCTCATTTGCAACTGAGAAATATTGGTTTTGTTTTTGGCATGTCAGGAATGATTGGTAGAAATTCAAGTCAAGAAGCTGAACTACAAAACACAGAGGATTTGCAATTCCATAAACTCTGGTCAAATGTACTAGCCTTCCTTCAGCCAAGCAAAGTTATAAAAGTTGCACTTACTCAAATTTGAAGTTAAAAACACATAACAGAATTGATCCTGCTCCGCTGATGGAGTTTTCTATAATTTTCTCCCATGAACATCAGAGAAAGCTAGGCATAGAAAATTCATCTATCCAGTATCACTTTAGCTCTAATGACTATGTCTGTGGACCAAACATTCCAACAATATGGAAAATATTGGAAGACAGGATGATAAAATTGATTGGAATGTCACATAGAGTCATAGAGATGTGCAGCACCTTCTAAACACTTCGTATTCATATACCCATCCAGGTGCCTTTTAAATGTAATTGCACCAACCTCCACCACATCCTCTAGCAGCTCATTCCATATACGCACCACCCTCTGCATGAAATAGTTGCCTCTTAGGTCCCTTTTTAATCTTGTCCTGCTCACCTTAAACCTATGTCCTTGAGTTCTGGACTCCCCCATCTCAGGGAAAAGACCTTGTGTATTTAGCCTATCCATGCCCTTTATGATTTTATAAACCTCCATAAGGTCATCCCTCAGCCTCCGACACTCCAGTGAAAATAGCCCCAGCCTAATCAGCCTCTCCTTATAAGCTTAAACCCTCCGATCCTGGCAACATCCTTGTAAATATTTTCTGCAAAAGAGATTCTTCTCAGGTAAAAGAACTAAATCACAGATCCTACTTTTAACTGCTGCAGCCTCCTCAAAAGGAGGTCATTTCAATTGGTCTTTTACTTATTTATCTCCTAAACCTGCATGAACTAGTCAGGCAGGTGAAGTCATAGAATGATTACAACATAAAAGGAGGCCATTCAGACTGTAGTGTCCAAGTTGGCTCTCTGGACCAGCAATTCACATGTTGTCACTACTGTGCCTTTTCCTCAAATTCTGCTTATTTCTCCCTCTCACATTATTATCAAATTCTTTTCCAAGTCTGTGCCTACCTCCATCACACTCTCAGGCACTTTACTCCAGATTCAAAACCACTAGCTTTATAAAAACAAATTTTCCATGTGGAGCAAAGAAGATGTGAGAGTGATATTTGCTAGACTGTAGTTATACAGCATAAACATTTAATTGGTTTCCATCAAGTACTGGGGTAGTGGTTAAAATAAAGGTCACAGTTTCAAAACAATTTTCACTTATAGCACATTAGGAATTGATCCTAAGTAATTTCCATAGGTACTATTTAATGATGTGGATTGAGACATTGTATGACATTCAAATTTTTTTAAAACTCTGTTTTGTTTTTAAACTGTAGTGCTACATTTGATTCTCATGTCTTTAAATGTGACATTTTCCCCAGATAGTAACTTCAACATAGAAAGTCAAATAATTCTCAAGCTAGCATTGTGGCTTCCACTTCAGATGACTTGCCAGTTCAATTAGAGGTTGTTCAGAATCTAGACTCCTTCTGTACTCATAAAACCAGACGACAAACCTAAATTTATACTTTTCTATTTATATAACTTCTTAAGTAGAAATAAGTGTATCATGATAGAAGGCTTTATATTATCAAATTTGAAAGCATTTTTATATGCATGGAGTTTATAAATGTCTTCTGTTGCATACAAGAAGCAAAAGAAAATTAAGGATTATTAGTTTTGCCGAGCCTGCTGCAGTTCTGGCAAGAGAACACAAGACAATATTAGTCTTACACAATGCAGGGTAAAGATCTAAGAATCTTGCTGCTTGACATGTACAACACAGTACACATTTCGGTATAGACCTTTTTACATCAGTTTTTAATTTTAAAAAAGGATTTAAAGGTATCAAAGCAATGGTTGCTTTCCAACTTGCCTGAAGCTGCTGAACCCTAATCAATCAGCGCCATCTGCTAATTAAGACCTATTTGATGTAATAGGTCAAAAATGGACTATAGAACAAATGTCTCCAGGAACAAATTGGCCATTCTAATTACCCAAGCCCAGGCTAAATTCATTTCTTGTTTATCAGGTTAACCAAAACAAAAGGGAATTGTTATTTTCTCAATAAGAAGTTCACCTAGCTTGTTTCATTGTTTCTTGCTATGAACCAGTTAGCCAGAAAGTATTTTGTCAGGCGTCATTACTTTTGCTTGTAATCTCTTTTAAAAATCTTTAACATGTAAGTAGAAACACAGAGAAATGAGAGGTGATACATTTTGGCAGAAGGGATATGAGAAGGCTATTTAGTGCGACTGTTCTAAAGAATGAGCAGAGACAGAGGTATCTTGTGGGGTTCATACACAGAGATATTTTAAGAATGCAGGGAAGTGTAATTACTGCCATATGAAATCTTGGGCTTCTAAATAGCAAATATCAACAAAAGCAGGAAATTGGTACTGAACTTTAAAATTCTGGTTAGGCGACATCTAGAGAATTGTGCCCAGCTCCGGTCACCACACTTTAGGAGGCATGTGAAGTGACCCAAGAAGGTGCAAAAGGTATTTTAACCAGAATAATTTCAAGAATGAGGGAATTTTGCTAGTGTTTGAGTTGGACAAAGTGGGATTATTCACATAGGATCAAATGTGATTGAGGGAGCTTTAAAGAGGTACACAAGACTATGACAGCTTTGGATAAAATAGAGGGAAAAAGAGTAATCCCCTTTAGAAAATGGTACATTGAGGACACAGACTAAGGCTTTTGCACAAGACATAGGGATGTGAGGAAGTTTATTTTAGCAGCAGGTGGTAATGCACTTGGATTTGCTTCCTACAAGGGTGGTGAAAGTGGAGACAATTGATGTTTTCAAATGGTAATTACATTAAATAAAATTAGATCAGGAATCTGAGGGGAATAACCTTTCTGATTCATGGAGATGGAGCCGAGGAATGGAATTGACTGGGTTGCTTAATAGACAGCCAGCGTACCCCTGGTGGGCTGAGTACAGTCCTTCTCACAATGATGCTAGTAAATAAATTAGTCAACATATTACCTGAGATGTATGGTTTTTAAATTGTTCCTGAAGAAGATAAACCCACATCAGAGATTGATACTTAAGGGTTAAAGTGGCATGTATATATGCCTGATGTAAGTGACTGAGTGCATTTGCCTGAGGGTGCCCTGATTCTGTGAAAATTCATGGGGTCAGGAGGAAATCACTTCATGTATATTCTGATCATAGTCAACTATACTGTTGTGGATACTTATTCACCCACAGAAACACAGAAGCTCCTCCAGTGAGATTGTTATTTTCCCAGTGCAGCCAATTAATAAACTATAGTTAGGAGGTGTCAAGGCTAGGTAGCCAATGAGGTACCTTCCAGCTTGAAAGGAGAAGTAAGATGCAATAGAAGAAAAGGAGAGGGTGTTTCAAGGTGGAGACACCTCCGAGCCAACATTTTTAAAGATTTATAAATATGGCTTTTACAGCCAGGCTACCTCCCTGGGTGGATGGGTGGGTGAGGGGAGAGGGGAGGGGGATGGTGGTGGAGTGGGGTAGGGGGATGCATTCTACAAGGTCACTTATACTACTGCAGCAACCATCTGAGTGAAAATGGCTTCTATTAGCCTTGCCTGGAATACTGGCCTGCTAGTTTACAGAACAAGGCAGGATCCAGGCAGATTAAATGGTTATCGACAGGAGACTGAAGGTCAAATGGAAAATCCAAGTCCACCTCCTTTAGTTGGCATTCAGTAGCTCTTCATTACCTGGTTGATTACCTGTTGCATGCTGACAGTTAACCCTCCTGACCACCCAATTTACAATAATCTCCCAGGGTGACAGTGAGTCAGGGAGTCCCATCTAGAAACTGCCTTTCTACTGTGCTGATTAACAGTCAAGAATCAGCCAAGGAGTCTTGAGGACCACCTTTGATATTTTTATACAGCAAAATAAGGGTGGCACGATGTCTCAGTGGTTAGCACTACTGCCTCACAGCTCCCGTTGCCTGGGTTTGATTCCAGCCTCAGGCGACTGTCTGCACAGAGTTTGCACATTTTCCCTGTGTCTGTGTGGGTTTCCTTCACGTACTCCAGTTTCCTCCCACAGTCCAAAGATATGCAGGTTAGGTGGATTGGCCATGGGGTAGGTCTGGGTAGGATGCTCTTCGGAGGGTCGATGTAGACTCAATGGGCCAGACGGCCTGCTTCCACAGTGTAGGAATTCTATCATTCTATGAAAAGTCATGCTATCTGGCATCCCACTAATAGAATGCTCCACCAACTGAAATCTCTGATATTCCCACAGGGGTCACTGTTACTATGTACAAAACAAATGTTGTCAGTCTTAAGTAATTATAGAAGAAATGGCTGAAGGTTGAAATATTTTCCTGTGAATGTTTACAATGCAACAGGTTAAAGTGGAGAGACTCTAGGCCTCTGCAAATTGCAATAAATGTCAAGACATTTTTTTTATTCCTACGACCACCATGAGCAACAGGTTGACTGCCATTCTTGATTTAACAGCACCACGTAATCCTGGTACTTGCCAGATAACACAAATCTTACTCTAACTAATCGACAAAATTGTTCAGAAAAATGTATGAAAACACATACTATTTCTATTGTACATCCACAATGATTTTACTCCTGGGTTTTTGATTGTAGCAGTGTCAAGGAGATCAATCTTAACTTTTTGGATTGCCAACACTGAAAAAAATAGTGCTGCCAGATAAAAGCTGTGGGTTTTAAAAGGGATAAAAAGCAATGGAGATTCTACATTGTACTTTAAAAGAGTTGTTGACAGTAGACACTTCTAGCATTCTTCTGCTCCATTTTTCTGTTGGCCGTTTGTTTTACTATGAATAATTCTCATAGCTATTACTTTATTGATGCGAGGATAAATTTTACTGGTGTTACCCACGTTCCTGGAAGCAGATCAGTGTAAAATAGTCTTGATTCTCAAAGCATGTTGTTTCTAGATTTCTCCCATCCCATCCAAGGCTATAAAACCATGTCACAAAAAGCTTATTTCACCTGAAGTTCTAAGATGAAAAACAAGCAACAATTGAAAAAACAAGTCAGGAAAAGTAAGACAAATGCAATGAATTGATTTGAATATGCCAGCAAATGTTAAAATCTAACAATAAAGAATACTGACTAATAGCTAAAATTGGACTATCAGATGATCTCAGCTGTATTTCAAGCCCAAATGCTGATGAAAAACATATTTGTCTAAAGTAGTTACTAAGGCAACAATAGGATATTTAAAGCACATGAATTGATTCAAATTATGCTAACATCATCAAGGTTGCTAGATGGAAATGTATTTGTTGGGATTAATTTTCAGAATTTGCAATTGTAATTGAAAAGGGGAATTCAAGAAATTCCTGACTATCAATGAGCTGCCAGAGGAAGTGGTGGAGGCTGGTACAATTGCAACACTTAAGAGGCATTTGGATGAGTATATGAACAGGAAGGGTTTGGAGGGATATGGGCCGGGTGCTGGGAGGTGGGACTAGATTGGGTTGGGATATCTGGTTGGCATGGATGGGTTGGACCGAAGGGTCTGTTTCCATGCTGTACGTCTCTATGACTCTATCCTGCCTCTGAAGTTTCAGTTATTTTCCATTTAATAATTGTTGCTCTCTCACTTATCTTCAATGATAGAGTAGCTGTAGAATGCTCCAATGTCAGCTGGAACTTTCCCAGGTGTGGACAAGTGACAGATTGGTTTAGTAAAATCAATCACAATAACATACCATCATGCATGAATAAATATTTCTCATAAAATTACTTGGATGTGATTAAAATGTCAAGATTTATTTCTATTTTCAACAGCTCCAATTACAAGGTCAGTCAGTCAAAATTCATTTTTATTTGAAAGCAAAGGTAGACAATAATTGAATTTATAGTCACAAAATATTTAAACATGACTCTTTGTATCAATGTGTTTTATTTGTGCCCATCATGGTGAATTATTTTCTTGGATACTTGGAAACAGCAAAGCAGTGGGATTAATTGGATGGTTTTCTTGAGGAGCCAGCACAGCACAAAGGGTTGAATGGTCTCCTCTGTGATATATCATCCTAAGATTCTATAATCAAGATATCCAAGAATGAACTCTTTTTTCATTTTAGGAACCTAACATTAACTTTAAGTACTAAATATTCCTTTATTGTTTGAAAACCATGCACAACTCCAAGCACTTCCTAGTGTGGCATTGAATGAGATTGTTAAATTAGAGAAAGATTTATATAATAACCTCAGCTGTAAAGGAGTCAAGAGGAAAGAGTGGATGCATTGAGATTGAGGTTCAGCTATGATCATGTTGAATGAGTGAGATCGATGGGCTAAATGGTCTACTTCTGATCCTATTTTCCATATTACTACATTTATAGTTGTTGCTACAAGACTTGAAATTAATTTGGACACACAGTCTAGTTATTAGTTTCATGTAGAATCATTTCAGAGGTCTGGCTGCATTTAAAATTAGGCATTAAAGATCAAAGGAATTGGTTGAACCATGTACTTCCCAGATGTCTCAGTAATGAAGTCACTGAGGCTTTTGTCTTAATGGCTGAAAGAACTCTACTAAATTGGGGACGCAGTAAAAAATAATAGGAAACATATCATTTAAATAAGCATTGAATTATTTTGTAATGTGCACATATGAATGCATGTTGGTCAACATCTTTTAGGAAAATAATTATATTGTCTTTCTGTAAAGTGGAGTGCCACAGAGTTCAGTACTGAGACCTCAGCTATTAAAAATATACATTAATGATTTGGATGGAGGAACTGAATGTAATATCTCCTAACTTTGAGCTGACACTAAGCTATGAGAAGAGTGCTAAAAGATTGCAAGGTGACTTGGACAGACTGGCTGAGCGGGCAAATACTTGGCAAATGTAATATAATGCTCATGATTGTGAGGTAATCCACTTTGGTTGTAAAAGCAGGAAAACAGATTATTATCTGAATTATGGCAGTTCTGAAAAAGGTGAGGAGCAATGAGACCTGGCTGCCATCGTGGAACAGTCACTGAAGATTGGCAGACAGGTGCAGCAGGCAGTGAAGAAAGCTAATGGCATGCTGGCCTTCATAGCGAGAGGATTTGAGTATCAGAGTAAGGATATCTTGCTACAGTTATACAGGGCCTTGGTGAGGCCACACCTCGAGTATTGTGTGCAATTTTGGTCTCCTAGTCTGAGGAAGGATATTCTTGCCAATGAGAGAGTCTAGCAAAGGTTCACCAGACTGTTTTCCTAAATGGCAGGACTGACATATGAGGAAAGATTGGACTAATTGGGCTTGTACTCACTGGAATTTAGAAGAATAAGGGAGGATCTCAAGAAGCATATAAAACTCTGATGGGACTGGACAGGTCAGATGTGGGAAGGATGATCCCGCTATTGGGGAAGTTTAGAACTAGGGGTCGCAGTCTAAGAATAAGGGGTAGATCATTCTGGAATGAGATGAGGAAGAATTTCTTCACTCAGAGACTTGTGAAACTGGGGAAGTCTCTCCCATAGGAATCTGTTGGGGCCTGTTCCTCAGATATATTAGAGAGAAAGCTGGATGTGGCATTTGCAGCTAAAGGGATCAAGGTGTATGGGGAGAGAATGGGGATGGGATACTGAGATTATATGATCAGCCATGGTGGTGCAAGCTTGAAAGATCAAATGGCCTACTCCTGCAACTATTTTTCATGTTTCTATGATTCCCAAATCTGGCCTTCATATGACGCCAGGCCCACACACATTTGATTGTCTCTTGAAACGCCCTATGAAGTGGCCTCGCAAGTCATTCAGTCATATCAAACCACACCACTACAATTCTAAGACAGAGAATGAAACCAAAGAGGCACCTAACATCAACCCAGGTATTGGAAATAACAATGGAAAACCCAGTTTTCTTGACAATGTAAAGTTTGCATTGCTAATATCTCGGGGTGGGAAGTTAGGAGAGATTTCCCATACACTAGTCAAGCAACAGACTGATGCAGTCACATTTAAAAAAAACTCATAGAAAATGTCCGAGACATCATTATCACCATCCCAGGGTATGGTCTGTCCCAATGCAGATCAGACCCAGCAGAGGGTCAACACAGTGGCATACGGGCATGAGCCTGTTGCCACAAAAGTCCTCAACATTGACTCTGGGCCACATGAAATTTGTTAGCATTTGACAATATTCTGCTAATTATCACCTGAGAGCCTCTCAGTTGGGGAATGCTAAATGCCAATTGGAAAAGTGCTGAGAGTGACAATGGCGCAGAATGTATTCTGGGATGAGCTTCTTTGCTGTCCATCACCAAGAGTGACTCAGTAGACCGCTATTGACAGAGCTGGTCTAGACCTCAAGGACATAGCTTCTAAACTGAGTGTGTATGAGGTGGTGAGGTAACCAACAAGAGGAAAACAAATAGGTTTGATGTCGTCCTCACCAAATTAACTGCTACAAATGCATTTATCATTGGTAGAAGTTAGTGTTACACAATTGTGGATACACCTTCACATTAAGAACATTCTCTATTGTGTTGTGGTAAGTGTGAGGTGCTGTGTTCCAGATGCAATTCAGTTGGTCAAACTACTCGACATTAAGCAAAACATAATTTATTTAAACACTATAGTCAAAATAAAGAGAACTTGGAATAACTCCACTTTATTGGAAAATTTAACAGAATAACAGATTATTTTACTATTAAACAATAACTGTTCCAATATAGTAACATTCCAAAAACATACCCTTGGCAAAAGGAAAATTCAAAAAACAGGATTGTCTAACATGTAACTCCGTTGAAACTTTATTGCTGGAACAGCACAGCAGGTCAGGCAGCATCCAGGGAACAGGAGATTCGACGTTTCGGGCACAGGCCCTTCTTCAGGAATGAGCAGAGAGTGTTCAGCAGGAGAAGATAAAAGGTAGGGAGGAGGGACTTGGAGGAGGGGCGTTGGAAATGTGATAGGTGGAAAGAGGTCAAGGTGAGGGTGATAGGTCGGAGTAGGATGGAGGCGGAGAGGTCAACAAGAAGACTGCAGGTCAGGAAGGCGGAGCCGGGCTGGAGGGATTCGGCTGAGACAAGGGGAGGGGGGATGAAGAAACTGGTGAAGTCCAAGTTCATCCCCTGTGGTTGGAGGGTTCCCAGTCGGAAGATAAGACGCTCCTCCTCCGACCGTCCCGTTGTTGTGGTTTGGCGGTGGATGAGTCCAATGACCTGCATATCCTCGGTGGAGTGGGAGGGGGAGTTGAAATGCTGTGCCACAGGGTGGTTGGGTTGGTTCGTCCGGGTGGCCCAGAGGTGCTCTCTGAATCGCTCCGCAAGTAGGCGGCCTGTCTCCCCAATATAGAGGAGGCCTAACATGTAACTCCAGCAGTCCAGAAAGAAAAACACCCATAGAAAACTCAGAGAGAGAGAATGTAGCCTTCCAACCATGCTGGATCCAGCAGCAACTACTGAAAGCTAAAGACCCTGGTTCTAGAGGAGTTTGACCACTCCCATTCAGGCTGCTTCTATTGTTCCAAATTTAATAAAAACCCCAAGACCTCACAAGTTGTTTATCTTCTCATAGTTTGCTCACCACAGGTCCCCCAGTCTCTCTCTAGAAGAAACCAGAACAAAACACACCTATTAAAGCCACAGCATTGTCACACTAGTGACACCTGGGAAATCGAGTTGCTACGTGAAGAACTTGGTTTTGTTTAGATAGTAGTTGATATTTTCAGAAAGCAGTTGCACATGGATCAACAAACAGGATTAAACGGTAGCCACCGAGAATTGAAATGTGTGAGTTTGGCAACCTGGGGTGGTCCAGCAACTTCCAAATATATTCATCCTTCACCTTAATAGATCTGTTGTCACATACAATTGAAAGTAATAGGGTGCTATTGGCACTAACTGAGAATTAGAGGAGGTTGGCCATTAGCCAAAGGTCAATTAAATGGCAGGTGACAAACAAGGCAAGAGCCAAGCACAGAACCTAACTTGTAAATTCTATCCCCAGTTCCCTAATTGAATAAAATAGGGATAATTCATGCTTGATTTTTTTTTCCCAAGTTAAGTAGAACACAATGCTAGAAACTCAATCAACAGATTGTTACCACCATTTCTCAGTGTAATGCAGTAGAGAGTTCTTTTTTGCAGCACAGTTGAGTTACAAAATTCCGCTTTTCGCCTGGCTCTGGCAATGGATTCAGTATTCTTGATTGCTGACGTTTAAAAATTAAAGTGTAATTTCAAAATATTTTGTACTGGGTTGAATTGTTGCAGGTGGGAGGGAGCATTGAATTTCAATTGGACAACACTGCTCCATATTGATAAAATAAACTGGATCTAGTAGGAAATTAACAGAGAAGTGAAAACCATAACAATGGTAATGCATATGTATTCAATATTAAAAGTAGAGACAATTGTTCAGATACTAATAAATGTGCTTTCTCCTGAGGTGCTATAAATTAAGGTTTACAGTAGGCTTCCTGTTAATGTGATTAAGTTCAACAAATGAAAAGGAGAAAATCAATTGAAAAAATGCACTATGAAAGCAAAGTCGAGAGCATGGTGCTGGAAAAGCACAGCAGGTCAGGCAGCATCCGAGGAGCAGGAGAATCGACGTTTCAGGCATAAGTCCTTCAAAGACCAGGAAATAATTACCAAAGAGAAGTCACACAACAAACAGCATTTCAATAAAACTAACTACTGTCGTTGAATCAATGTGTCAAATTGTTACAATTTATTTGGCAGCTTAACAGGAGGCCATTGAAAGGTCTGGACAATCAACAAAGTTTGTAAGTGTAAAAAATTTGTATGAAAATTAAAATCAAAGACAGTACATAATGAAGAGTCTTATTCTATCTAAGACTGTTATATCACCTAAGAAACAATACAGCCAAATGAGAAAAAAGTTGCTGAATTAATCTACACGAAAAAGCCAGCAGATCCTTTGATTTATTTTGAGTCTGGTAAGTCTTACGGTTTTTTTCCCCTCAAAATTGACTCCATAGGGTTGTTCACAAGCTTTTCCATGATATGCTTGCCAATAGCATTTTGTAGTCTAACGAAGTTCAAGTATAATATCATGGATCTATATAAATTTTCTGTGTTTGAAGTGAGAAAAGTATTGGATCTGTCTTCTGAAACATTTGTAATCACAAAATTCAGTGGTTGATGGATAGTTCAGTCAATTAGTGAAAATATTCTTTGATGTTACCACAAATAAAGTATTCCAGCTCTGGTCCTTTGCTGCTTTTCCAGGAATCCATCAACACCTTGGAGAAGGAGAATAAATGTGACAAAAACTATGAGAATTCCAGTGGTAGGTGTAATTGTATCCAAGAGATCAAATCCTATTCTTACAATTAACTTTCTGGAGAACCGGTTGTGGGGGTAGCATTGGTAGTACAGATGGGCAGAATTGTACTGGGATCTGAGTGCGAGGGCGATAGGGAGGACTGGTAGAATTGGGCAAGATGTTCGGCAAAGCCAATCTTAACATTGACATCATCTCGCCACATCTTTTAAATGTTTTTCAAGCAACGTAGCATGATTCTCACTCATCAGCGACAGGTTCCCAACTGATGCATGTTATTGCTTGTTAAACAGCTTGTTAAAACAAAGAACAAAGACTTTGCAGCACAGGAACAGGCCCTACAGCCCTCTAAGCTGTGCCAATCCAGATCCTCTATCTAAAACTATCACCTATTTCCTAAGGATCTGTATCCCTCTGCTCCCTGCACATTCATGTATCTGTCTACATATGTCTTAAATGATACTCTTGTGCCCACCCCTACCACCTCCGCTGGCAATGTGTTCCAGGCATCCAACACCCTTGGTGCGTAAAGAACTTTCCATGCATATTTCCCTTAAACTTTTCCCCTCTCACTTTGAACTCTTGACCCCTAGCAACTGAGTCCCCCACTCTGCGAGAAAGCTTCTTGCTATCCATCTTGTCTATACCTCTCATGATTTTGTAGACATTAATCAGGTTCCCCCGCAACTTCCATCTTTCTAATGAAAATAATCATAATCTAATCTATTCAACCTCTCTTCATAGCTAGTGCCCTCCATACCAGGCAACATCCTGGTGAACCTCCTCCGCACCCTCTCCAAAACATCCACATCCTTTTGGTAATGTGGCAACCAGACTTTTCACAGTATTCCAAATGTGGCCGAATCAAAGTTTTATATAACTGCAACACGACTTGTAACTCTTGTACTCAATACCCTGTTCGATGAAGGAAAGCATACTGCATGCCTTCTTGACCACTCTATTGACCTGTGTTGATACCTTCAAGGTATAATGCATCTGAACACCCAGATCTCTCTTTTCCCCAATTTTTCCCAAGGCTTTTCCATTTACTGTATTTGTTCTTGAATTGGATCTTCCAAAATGCATAACCTCGCATTTGCCCAGATTGAACTCCATCCGCCATTTCTCTGCCCAAACCTCCAATCTATCTTTATTCTGCTGCATTCTTTGACAGTCCCCTTTACTATCTGCTATTCCACCAGTCTTAGTGTCATCTGAAAACTTGCTAATCAGGCCACCTATACTTTCCTCCTGATCATTTATGTATATCCCAAACAACAGTGATGCCAGTACGGATCCCTGTGGGACACCACTGGTCACAGTTCTCAATTTTGAGAAACTCCCTTCCACCAGTACTGTCTATCTCCTGTTGCCCAGCCAGTTCTTTATCCATCTAGCGAGTGCACCCTGGACCCCATGCAACTTCACTTTCTCCATCAGTCTACCATGTGGAACCTTATCAATCTCCTTACTGAAGTCCATGTATATGACATTTACAGTTTTTCCCTCATAAATCAACTTTGACCCTTCCTCAAAGAATTCTATTAAGTTGGTAAGACATGACCTTCCTTGCACAAAACCATGATGCCTATCACTGATAAGCCCATTTTCATCTAAATGGGAATAGATCCTATCCTTCAGTATCTTCTCCAGCAGCTTCCCTACCACTGACATCAGGCTCACCAGTCTATAATTTCTTGGATTATCCCTGCTATCCTTCTTAAAAAAGGGGACAACATTAGCAATTCCCCAGTCCTCCAGACCTCACCCATGTTCAAGGATGCTGCAAAGATATCTGTTAAGACTCCAGCTATTTCCTCTCTCACTTCCCTCAGTAATCTGGGATAGATTCCATCTGGACCTGGGGACTTGTCCACTTTAATGCTTTTTAGAATACCCAACATGTCCTCCCTCCCTATGCCGACTTGATCTTGATTAATCAAACATCTATCTCGAACCTCAACATCTGTCATGACCCTCTCCTCGATGAATACCGATGTAAAGTACTCGTTAAGAATCTCACCCATTTTCTCTGACTCCACACATAACTTTCCTCCTTTGTCCTTGAGTAGGACAAACCTTTCTCCAGTTACTTGCTTGCTCCTTATATATGAATAAAAGGCTTTGGGATTTTCCTTAACCCTGTTTGCTAAAGATTTTTCATGATCCCTTTTAACCCCCTTAACTTCTCGTTTCAAATTGGTCCTGCTTTCCTTCTAAAGTTTCATCTGTCTTCAGTTGCCTTGACCTTATGTATGCTTCCTTTTTTCCTCTTAGCTAGCCTCACAATGCCACTCGTCGTCCATGGTTCCTTAATCTTGCAATTTCCATCCCTCATTTGTATGTATGCCTTGCCTGGTCTGCCTTGCATTGGCAATCTGCACAGTCACATAACCAGCTGGTGGCGCAGCAGACCTCAGTCAGGGGCATGTGCACCTTGCCTTACATCAGTAAGGCACAAGGGTTTAGCATCTATACTATGTGACCTCAGCTTTCGAATCAACATATACAATTTGCAGCAAGCAATGGGACATGTCTGAAAGTCTGAGGGGACTGGTCTGCAGTGAAATACATGGGGTCATCCATCAGTCAGAGGTCATGGCACAGTTAGACAAGGACTGTCTGCCAAATTAGTCACAGACTTCAACCACAGTCAGGTGCCTGGTTGGGGTAGTGTTACATGGCAGTATGGGGATGGTCTGTGCTCCAGGCTTTGTCTCCATAAGGGCCAGTCGAGGATGGCTGGGAGGAGGGGGCACAAAGACTATTGCAGCCAGGGACATGTATGTCCCCCAGCAGGGATTTGAAGAGATGAGGGCTGGCACTGGCAGGCCGCTCCAGGCGTTGGGTCATGAAGAGGAATTGTGGGAAGGGGGTTGAGGACAGATAGGCAATTAGAATAATGATATTTGGTTTGAGTTTGACCTTGGGAAGTGTAAAGTCTGTGGTGTTGATGGAATGGGCACCTAGAAAGGATAGTGATGTTGGGAGTCTCAGCAGCTGATGCTTCAAGCCATTGGCGGAGGACCATGCAAATCGCCAAAACATTATTTCGAACTTTAGATTGCTAATCATAACTCTGCTTTACCAGTTGGTACAATTATTGAATTGTCAACACATGCCTATGTATAACTCTTTATATTTGTTTTGGAAAAGGGTGGATGTTGTGTTAAGTCTAACAGCTAGTGTACAATACACTTAAGGGACATACTCATGATTATCAGCATATCATGGCATCTGACGTGATGGTTAAAGGTTTCATCCTCTAGTTGGCTAAGTGCTCTTGCAGCATGACACAATGATACATCATATAGTTTATATTGAATTGAGCCCAGCCATGCAGTTCCTGTGATCATATGTGTATGCCAGGTGTAATAAGTGTCTATTGAATCCTCAAGTGCTATGTTACTCACATCTCATTCTTAAGCAAAGAATTAAAAATTACACAACACCAGGTTACAGTCCAACAGTTTTATTTGGAAGTAGAAGCTTTCAGAGCACTACTAGTGGGGCAGGACCATAGAACAAAGAACTTATAGCAAAATATCAAAGTGTCATACAACTGATGCAAAGTATTGAACAAACCTAGATTGCTATTAAGTTTTAATCACTTAAAATGGGGATGCAGGTTTTGAGTGATTAATATGTAAATCCCAGAACTTCTTATAAGTCACAGTTCCAAGATAACTTGCAGTTTTATTAAAATAAAGGTGACATCTCAGCTCAGCCAACACATTAGACGTATGAGGTTAGAGTCTGCCTGTATCCCAACCTTGAGTCAGACTGGTTCTATTTCCAAGTAGGAATTTATAAAATGTCACATGGATTGACTTCTGACAGATTGTGTACTCTTTGAACAAAATAGAACGTATCTGCAAATAGAAATCTGCCCTTCAAATTCACCCTATAGACTTATATGCGTGCGAGCGTGGGAGAGTGTGTGTGTGTACTTAATACAATGTGTGCGTGAGTGTGACTGAGTATATGCCTTTGAGAGGGTGCAAGTGTGAGTGTGGATGCGTGTGTGTCTGGGAGTGTGTGTGTGTGTGTGAGAGAGAGAGTGTATAGCGTAGTGGGGTCACCTGCAGTGTGACAAGATCCCGTTTGAGGCCATCCTCATGGGTTGTCAGCCTATGCTTGGTGGCTCTGTGTTGTTGCACATCCCGAAGGCCATCTTAGAGGATGTTCAACCGATGATCTGAGGCTGAATGTCCCTGACGACTGAAGTATTCCTGGATAGGGAGAGAACATCCTTGTCTGGTTATTGTTGCGTGGTCTCCATTCATCTGTTGTCATAGCATCTGCTTGGTCTTGCCAAAATACCATGCTTCAGGGCATCCTTGCCTGCAGCTTATGAGATAGACAATATTGGATGAGTCACATGAGTGATGAAGGGCTCTTACCCGAAACATTGATTCTCCGGCTCCTGCGTTGCTGCCTGACCTGCTGTGCTTTTCCAGCATGCCACTCTCGACTCACGTCATGAGTACCTGCCGCACATGTGGTGGATAATGTCCCCATGTGTAATGGTAGTATCCATGTCAACACCCTGACACATTTTGCAGTGGTTTCCATGGTCAATGTTGTCCTGAAGGCTGGGCAGTTTGCTGTGAACAATGGTCTGTTTAAGGTTTGGCGATTGTTTAAAGACAAGAAGTGGAGACGTAGGGAAGGTCTTAGTGAGGTGCTCATCCTCATCGATAATGTGTTGCAGGCTGCGAAGAACATGGTGTAGCTTCTCCGCTCCCAGGAAATACTGGATGACAAAGCGTCCCCTATCGGTTGCATTCCGTATTTATCTCCTGCGGAAGTCATTAGGGTTTCTCGCTGTGGCACATTGGAACTGTCAATCAATGAGTTGAGCACCATATCCTGTGCTTATGAGGGAGTCTTTCAAAACCTTCAGGTGCCTGTCATGTACCTCACGTTATGCTAAGAGAGCTAACACAAATATCACCTCAGGAGGTATTAATATCCTGAAGGTAAAATAAAAATGCCCTTCACTGCATCCATGGGAGATAGAGGGTGAAGAACTGACCTGAGTAAACAGTGGCCGCTTATAAAGAAATGATTCCCAGATCTTAGATACCACGTCATAATACATTAAAAAGGAGTTCAGGCTCTTGGTAACAAAGTGCTAAGCCCAATTTTACAAGTAGAAATTAAACGTTCCTTAATCCCCTTATGTGGTTGCAATTAGGACAATTGGTCAACTTCATCTTCAACTATCACAAATTCCTACTACCGAGGTTCCAAATTATCTTGACACATATGAACTCCTGAGGTAATGCACATTTTCACCTTCTCCAAGCAATAACGTAATTGTGCACTACTCCAAATGCTCTGTATCTTCTCTATGTATTTGTTAATTTACTTTCAATTCCCTTTCAGGGTTTCGCATGTGCTACAAATTCTGAGACTTGGCTTAAACTAGCTTTTAAAATCATTATTAATGTTCAGGGTAAACAGCTTATTTCAAGTACACATTGTTCGACCATACATAGTAGTGGTGTATTGGACTTAGGGCTCATTGGACCACTGCATTCCCTGTAAGTTAACCACATTTGAATTGCTTCTCCTTTAATTGTATTATGAAAATTTAGAACTTAAAATGATGACAGCTTCAACCACAGTTGTGGCAATACATCTGAAATTTAGTCAGTCACTCTTACCCATAACTTGATTTCTTAAAATTCATTTATGGCATGTGGGTATTGCTGGATGGCCAGCATTTATTGCCTCTCCCTAGTTGCCCTCAAGAAGGTACAGTGAGCAGCTTTCTTGAATTGCTGCAGTCTACTTGCTGTGTTGACCCACAATGCTATGAGAGGCAATTACAGGATTTTGACTTCGCAACAGTGAAGGAACAGTGATATATTTCCAAGTGAGGATGGTGAGTAGTGTTGATGGGAACTTGCAGGTGGTGATCTTCTCATGTACCTTCTACCTTTATCCTTCGAGATGGAAGTGATCATGGGATCAAAAAAAAAATGCTGTCTGAGGATTTTTGGTGCATTTCTGTAGTGCATTAGTACACACTGCAGCTACCAACTGTCAGTGTTGAAGGGAATGGATGTTTATGGACATGGTGCCAATAAAGCAAGCTGCTTTGTTCTGGCTAGTGTCAAGCTTCTTGAATGTTGTTGGGGCTGCACCCATCCAGGCCAGTGGGAATATTCTATCACATTCCTAGCTTGAACTTGGTAGATGAAGGACAGGCTTTGGAGAGTCTGGTGGCAAGTTACTTGCCACAGTATTCCTAGCCTCTGATCTGCTTGCATAGTCTGTGTTTATGTGTTGAGTCCAGTTGATTTTCCAGTCAACGGTAACCCTCCAGAACATGGGTAGTAGTGGATTCAGTGATGGTAATACCACTGAATGTCAAGGGGTAGTAGTTAAGATTGTCACTTATTGGTGATGGTCATAGCCTGGCCTTTGTAATGGTGCAACCTTTAAACCCAAGTAATTTGCTTCAGCTCTGTAGCTTAAATGTCAGGCTAGAGGGAAGATAGCTGGGAATGCGATAGGTAGTTGATGGTGGGAGGTAAAAGTGATAGGTCGGGGAGGAGGGTGGACAGGTTGGACCATTCAAAAGGATGGTGGGCTGGGATTCAAAAGGACTGGGATAAGGTGGGGGGAGGGGAAATGGGGATACTGGTGAACTAGCGATCATCTAACCACACAGGAGCAATGTAGATTTCACCAGTTTCCCCACTCCCCACCTTATCCCAGTGCCAACTTTCCAACTTAGCACCATCCTTTTGAATGGTCCTACCTGTCCACCCTCCTCCCTAACCTATCACTTTCACCCCCACCATCATCCAACTATCACATTCCCAGCTATCTTCCCCCAGTTCCACCACCCCAACCAACCCCACCCATTTATCCCTCAGGTCCTTTGGCCCACAAGCCTCATTCCTGAAGGGCTTATGCTCGAAATGTCGATTCTCCTGCTGAGGAACCAGAATCCTCAAACTTTGCATCACATTTTTAAACCCAAGATCTGTCCAGAGTTCAGTACAATTACTCCAAACATTTAAATTAAATGTTAACCAAATCAGAAAATAGCATGTACGTCAACGAAAAAAAAATCAATAATGACACTCTAAATTGCTTTAAAGCTACATATAAAACAGACTACAAGGAGTTAACCTAAAGTGACAGACATTGGCCTACAAACACACGCAACTACAGGGACTGTTTATCCAGCCTCTCCAGAACAAACTTGTGTGTGTTACAGATTCAGCAGGAGACTTTCATGGTCAGTCTTTAGCAAACATTTGAATTAGTTGACAGATGCCCCTTTTGAGGCCCACTGGCTATAATATACAGGTCTTTATTTCATTCCAGGTGTGAGCCTTTCTCCTTTCACTCTGGTAGAAATTAATTCCACGCTGTACTTAGCATAGTCAGCAACAAAATAATTCCCTGTCTCATCAAAACAGTGCAGTCCTAAGTTTTGAACAAAGCTAGAAAGTAACAAGATGATTTTTGCCCTTGTGTCAGTTTCCCAAGTCTAAAGCAAGTTTTTCCAGTTTCTAAGAGGTGAAAAGAACTAAAAATTCTGTTCTAACTCCCAAAACACTTTCCAAGGTAAACAGCCCTTTATCCCCTAGTTGGTGACAACGAATCCCTGTTTTGCTGAACTTGCCTCATCTACTAACGATTGCCATAATGACTGGCCTGCCATTGTCCTTGATTGACTGCAAAACCTAATAGACAGCTGCAACCATAATATCCTCTTTCCAGCTCAAGTTCGCTCCACCTCTGCCTCAATTATCTGTTGTCCACCTCAACTTTTTCCCTTCATTTGATAACTTCATATGACAAGACGTCAGGAATACCACCTTGTAGCTCACAACCTGCCTATATCTATCATTTATCCCTTTTTGTAGCAGACTAGTGTCCTGTGAACTACATCTGTCATCTTAATTCCAATTTCAAATGGGTATACTTTCTTCCTGCTGTTGCTTACATTTAGGCCAACAGCCAGACTGCTTTCACTTGCCTGTCCATTGTTCCACTTCAACAGAGTCATCTAAAATCTGTACACCCTCAAAATTCTACTACCATCAAACAAAGCAAGTTAATAATAGCCTAAAACCCCATTTTTCATAGATTTTTCTGGTTACTATTTGTTTTGACATCACCTTCCAAACACACTAACAGGCTAAACTCTGACAGACTTGCACACACAAATTAATTTTTATCCTTTGACTTTTCCCACAGCATTCCAAACTACTGTGGCCATTCCTATACAATTTCTACCAACCTCTTCCAAGTTTATTTTGCCACAAATTCAATTATTGGTTCAGTGTCACTTCTGGAGTTGTTTTTTCAGTACCAAAGTACAATTAAAACACCCGCTTATCTTCCTAGTCTCTTTGCTGGGCACCCTACTAGGTTTTTTGTTTTTTCAGTGGATCCCCAGGGGATCCTTTTTTGCATTACATCTATTGACTTTGCTCTCATTTCCACCAGAATTTTAGTTAGTTATTGACCCCTTAGGTCCCCAACGAAATGTGTTGTTTTGTTATCACAAAATTCACACTGATCACCAACCTGAGATTTTTATTTCTATCTTTTGCCTACAGTGTGGAAACAAGCCCTTCGGCCCAACAAGTCCAACCGACTCACTGAAGAGCAACCCACCCAGATCCATTCCCCTACATTTACCCCTGACTAACGTACCTAACACTATGGGCAATTTAGCACAGCCAATTCGCCTTACCTGCACATCTTTGGACTGTGGGAGGAAACCGAAACACCCGGAGGAAACCCTCGCAGACATGGGAAGAATGTGCAAACTCCACACAGACTGTTGCCTGAGGCAGGAATTGAACCTGGGTCCCTGGCGCTCGGAGGCAGCAGTGCTCACCACCGAACCACCCCTATGGGCATAGTTCTTCATGCAAAAGTCTATAGATGAGTAATTTTAAACTTTAAGTTAAAATACAATATTAGCAGAATGGCATGAAATTTGACACGTCCTTTTATAGTATGGTTTAAGGAATAATTATATTAGATTAGATTCCCTATCTACAATGAATGACTGGAGACCATCCACGTTCAGAAGCTTAAATTTCAAAACTCACATTTTTCTTCCTTAGGTTTCAATTACTACTTCCAATATATGTTGAGAGGTATATTAAGGTAATCAGTGGTGATTCTTTCCTAGTGGGAAGTGCCTATCTTTTTCATAATCCCAACCCATAGGCAAGAACATGCCTTACAAGACATATTAGAACCTTAGAACAATACTTCATTTGTTACTTTTTCACAATTTAGTTAACACTTTTCTCTAAGATTTTAAGCAATGAATGTACATGATTGGCAAGTCGACATGTCTTGCATTTGCCAAGAAATCCATTAATAAAAACAAATTATGTTTGCTACAGATTGCATTTCTGTAGAATTATATGCAGCACTGAAGAGGTTCAGACATATTTCTCATCTTTATTTCTGTTATTATAAATGTTTCAAAACCTTGGACTGTAGCATCATTCATGTTACTTGGACCAACCTATAATTTATTGATATATTTCTCAAACCATTTATATTGTATGTAGTATAATTACCTTTCTCAAAATAGTGCTAAAGTCTTCCTGCATGATGATCAAGTATTGCCGAACATTTAAGGCTACACAGATTCATCACTTTAACATTCTTTCCACATATAATCCATACAGTTTTAACTATATATCTATAGAATATCAATTACTTTATAATTATTTTATTTTTAAATAAATTTTATACATTCGTTTTCAATCTAACTTCATAAAGACACTTTAAAATGGATTACATTCTCTACACATTTACACAAAATTAGTTGATTCTGGATGTGTAACATCCGTCTGTTCAGTATTTATCATCCATTCATTAAATATCTTGTCCATCATATTCCTCTCCTGCCAGCTTCCATTGTTAACTGTTGGAATTATTTTATCTGGTTTCAACCACTGTACAAATCTCTTCATCTCAAGGTAGCTACTGTGTTCACTGTAAGGAACACCTGCAACACATAATTGTACAAATAAAAATTAGAAATTAAAAGGATGGATATTAATTCTAACCATCCCCTCCTCCCAACAGTCTACTTACTTATTTTGTAATGTTCTATTCTCTACTTGTCATTGAGATTTTGTTTTACAGAGGAGAAAGTGAGGACTGTAGATGCTGGAGATTAAAGTTGAGAGTGTAGTGTTGGGAAAGCACAGCAGGTCAGGCAACATCCGAGGAGCAAGAGAATCAATGTTTCGGGCATAAGCCCTTCATCAAGAAGGGGGCTACGTGGGGTGGGGACTGAGTTGGGAAATTATGGAGAGAAATCTCAAGGAGACAAGGTCAGTAACAGTCCTGGAAACAACAGCTGGATCTTCAGATCATGGTCCAAGGTGATACTGTAAAGTCCATTTGTAAAAAAAAAAAATTTCTGTAGTTTTTATTGTGGACTTAAATGCGAACATAATTATGAGTACTATTTACACAGTTGCTGGTTCAAGGTGATAGTTTGCAATCAAGCTGCAAACAAGTCATGTATAAATGGTGATTTAGCTAGCCACAAGTAGGTGGTTGATCTGTGGGCTAGTGAGCAGCTATCAATGACAAAGACCTGCCTGCCAGCAACTACATGATTGAGACACCCGTTGAGAACTGAGATGAGGAGGAATTTCTTCAGTCAGAGGTTGAGGAATCTGTGGAACTCATTGCTGGAGAAGGCTGTGGAGGCCAAATCATTGTGTCTTTAAGTCAGAGATGCATAAGTTTTTGATTATAAGAGGATCAAAGGTTATGGGGAGAAGGCAGGAGAATACGGTTGAGAACATATCAGTCAAGATCAAATGGTAGAATCTGCTTGATGGGCCAAATAGCCTAATTCTGCTCTTGTATCTTATGGCTCATTCTCAGTTAGCTGAGTAGCTTGGGATTGTGAACAAATTAAGGAGAAGCCATTAGATTTTCAAAGATTCAGGAGCTGTTTGTTCTCTGCAGTAAAAGTCACTAAGCCTGAAGAATACCAGTTTATTTTTCTTTCATCAGTTGCTGCAAGCTGTGAATTTTAAATAATAAGTTTAAGACTTAAGTCACTGTGTAAGTGAGTTGCCTCCTGCGAACAAGTGAAAGCACTTGGCAAAGGATGACTGAGAAGCAACATTCTGATCAACACAAGAATTATCTCCACAAACCCTGTGGATAGGAACCACTAAACTGCTTTCCCAGACTTTCCCTCTGCCCATAACAGCAATGTTAATTTCCTGTCTGTCTGTATGTGTGCAAGGTGGAGTTTTAACTAGTAGAGTTACATACTGACTGTTTACAGAGGAACCTCAATTATCCAAATGTCGGATTATCCGAAGGAGATCTAGAGGTCCCGATAGAAACAGTACACCAAAGAAGAGTTTCCAACACTGATCACATCTTTTGTTTATAGTGATTAAAGTGAGCTTGGCTTACTGAAATGCTGCCAAGAATAGTCCTGGACTGATGGGAGCCCAGGCACTCTCTACAAATGACTGACCTCCCACCCTCTCTCTCTCTCCCCACACACTTTCCCTGGAGTTCTACACAGGTATATACCCTAAACCTCCCTTCCCCAGATAATCTCTCCAACATTGTCCTGTACAGAGCAAAGGTGGAAACGGTCAAAAGGTTGCAGTAAAACGTTGTGTGTGGGGCTGTGTGTGCACGCGTGCTAGTTGGAGTCTCACCCCCCAAAGGCAGCAGCAGTCTTGTTGTTGGTGTCCAGTCCGGCTGCCCCGGAGTGGGGTCGGGGGGGGAGGGAGTGGTGTTGGAGTGGGTTTGGGGGGAAGAGTAGGGGGCTCGCGCACGTTGTGCTGCTGCCTAGTCTCCCAAACAGGGAGCAGCCATAACAGAAAACTCCGACTCCCAGAGGAAAGGCATTGAATCAATAAACTGAATAAATCAATTATTATTGATTATCCTGCCCATCTCGTTCAAATAATCGAGATTCCTCTGTACTTGTAGCTTATTTATGATTTGTAATAAATAGTGATTCTTGTTAAGTATAGAAACTTGATCTGTGCTTTTTGAAAACCTGGGTCTGAAAGTCAAGTAAATTGGAGAATTCTGCATACTACTTAAAAAATCTTGATTGTTTGTTAAGCTACCAGGAATAGTAAGGCTCAACTTCCAGCAGACTCACCCAGTGAGGTGAAGGAATACGAAAAGGTTGAGTTGGTGCTCAGCCTAAGGTAGAGGTAGAGGTTGACATGCCATATGACAAAAGTTTTACCCGTGTCAGCAGATTGATAATGAAGCCAGGATTAGAGCTGAGAAAACGAGTATGGAAAGTTCATAGGGAGACAAGTTAGAGTGTGTTTGAGGAGAGCATAGAAATTAACATGGTCAAGACAGTTCTCAAGGAAGAGATCAAGTGCAAGTAACAGGCCAGACGGAAGGGAAGTATTGGAGACAGGTGAAATGGTCCATGGGCTGGGAGGGGACTCAAAACTTTACTGATCCACTTTCATTGTATGCATAAAGCTCATAAAAGACATATACAGAAAATAATTGCAAATGGCATAATATTTACCTACCATAAATTGTGAACTTTCCTTGAACTCGAGGCTTGATGTCACTTATTGTACCACCTAGGCCTGAGTATGCCCATCCAGTTGGTTTGAATGCCACAATTTGATCATACTTTCCTGGGAACTTGTTCATGTGTGCTTGTAAGCCCTAAAATAAAAAACATTACTTAGAGGCACAACAAAATGGAAGGCTTGTAGAACTGACTTTTCTGAATATTTGATTTTGCCCTTTCTTATGAACTAGATTTTAACTACATGGCTTGGAATTGGTAAGAGAAAATCTACTCCAAACTAAAATTCTCAGGTCTATTAACTTTGAAAGCATAAAGATGTATTAAATGCGACTGTCTAAATGACTCAGCATTTGGAGAGGGTTGGAGTATAACAGTAGGGAAGTCTCAATGGAACTGTAGAACGTGCTAGTGAGACCACATCTGGAGTTCTAGGAGTAATTCTAGTCCCCTTATTAAGAGGAGGATATCATTTCATTGGAGGTAATTCAGAGAAGGTTCACCAAGATGCTCCTTAGTATACAGGGATTGTATAATGAGCAAAGGTTGAACAGGTTGAGATTCTACTCACTGGAGTTTAGAAAAATGAAAAGGGATCTCATTGAAACATTTGAATTCTGAAAGAGATTTGACCCAGGGTAAATCAGAGGATGTTTTGCCTCATGGGAGAGTCTAGGACCAGAGAGCATAGTCTCAGATCAAAGGGATGCAAATTTAAGATTGAGAGGGAGGAGGAATCCCTCCTTTCAGAAGATTGAGCGAGCCTTTAGAACTTCTTGCCATAAGTAGCTGTGTAAACTGAGTCCTTTTGGATATTTAAGGTTGAGACAGATAGAATCTAGATCAGAAAGAGAATCAAGGGTCATGAGGAAAAGGCAGGAAAGTGAATGTGAGGAATGTCGGATCAACCGTGATCCCACTGAATGGTGGAGCAGACTCGAAGGGTTGAACAGCCTACTCCCATTGCTGTTTGTTATGGTTAGCATTCAAAATGAGATAAACACAAAAAGTGGAATTAAAAAGAATATCGGATATTGAAACCATACTAGCCAGCCATTCTTACACTAATTTTAATGACTAAATTTCCAAGATTCATATGCTTTCATATTAAAACAAAGATCCAACCACCAAATAAATTTCAATGGTTTTCAGTAAAGGAATTTGTTCTCCTTCAGTATGTTTCATCCCTTTCAGCTATTGACTATTTGGAAGTAATTTATTATTTTTATAGCTATTTAGAAACTATAGCTCCATTAATAGCTTTTAATACTTTTAGAGAATCTCATTAATTGTGCTTTTAAAAATACAGGTCCACATTGTAAGTATTTCATCCCTAGCCATAATTCCTAATACAAAGCAAAGAACCCCCATATCAGTCAGCTTTTCAGAGAAATTGAAAGTTGGCCCTAGCATTTGCTTGGAGCTAGAAGTCTGCTAGTTGATATGCAAAAGGATGTTAAGCATACCGGACACCATTCACAGCCATTTTCCTGACTAAATGCAAAAAGAACAAGTTGAAAGATAATATTACAAAAAGGAAAATATTGCAGGCGCTGAAAGTCCAAAATAAAATTACTCTAAAATACTCGGCAGGTCAGACTGACGATAGGACATCACCCTGAAAGTAATGCCAGAAAGACAATATAATTACCATACATAAACCTTTTCTTCAAATGAGCATGCATGTCTCCAAAGAGAACAATGACTATTCAACCACATGAAAAATTATTTTGTGGATAATTTTACCTAATAGGGCCAGTCAGATAATTTTGTTGCAGTGGACACAAAGTTTCAAGATGACGTGGTGCCATCATCCCAAATACTTAGAATCTGAGAGGACAGTTATGGATATCAGCATCTATGGCTCTTTGCATTTAGTTATGTAAAATATGGTCAAGGGATAGAACACTTGGGATCAAGATTTCCATGACTATAGATTAGTTTATTCTGAATTAGAAGCTTATAATACATGAGTAAAATTTTTACATAATAATCCACTAATTATCAGATCCTCACTTATATAAATAAAACAACTTTGTATACAATACGGTGTGCAAGAGATTTGAAATCATTCAGAATCATTACTGTTGTTTTCTCTTCAAGTTCGTGCTCTGTGCAACATGGACTTGGCTCGGAGGAGAAAACTGTCACAGAAAACTATCATTTCACTCATTTGAAATTGTACATTTAGGTATAGAACACCTAAAAATAATTTAGCTTTATAGTGTACATCTGTGTTGTTTCATGAATCAGCTTGCTTCAGTAACAACATTCTCTCAAGAAAGGTTAAAACCCTATTCCTTGTTACCACATATCCAGGCTGATCCTTTGGTGCAGTATAGCATTATTGGAGGCGTTATCTTTCACAGGGAATGCTCAACATGATTGAGAGTGTGAAATGGATGTAACACATTCCAATGAACATTGTTGTTTTTAAAAAGAGAAGCGGGGCTTCAGCTGGTGTCCTGGCCAACATTTATTCAACCAACACTATCGAAACAGACTAAGTGGTTATTCTTCATGCTACTGTTTGTACATTACTGGTTGAATTTCCCCAAAAAGGGACTGCAAAAATAGTTTGAGATAACCTGCCAGAATTATTTAAATGCAAATTCTTTCTTTCTTTTCTTTTATTGAATTAGCATATGTTTGTTTTAAAAAGTACCATTGCAAATTTAATGCTGACATTACTGTGGACCATGTGGAGAAACTATATAGCAGGTAACACTAAATGTATTTTGAAGGACAGAATAGGTTTTTGATACACTGGAAACAGGCAGAGTCATAAATACATCCACAGACAGGAGGAAACTACATAGCAGATAGCTGAAGGCACGAGTAGTTCTGCACAACAAATAAAATGGGGAAAGGAGCAGGCAGTGTTTTGTGCATTAGCAGACAATGGCCCGAATGTGAGCAGAGTTTATAGTGTGTTTATATGTAGGAACTGAAGCAATGGATGGGCTATTGGGCTGTATGTTGGTGGTGGTGGTGACGGTGTTGGTGGTCCAGGTAGCGGTCCAGGTAGCTGTTGTGCACACTTGTTCATGCCAAGTAAAGCTGTTTCTAAAATCAAGACTCAACGAGCAGCTTGAAAGGTAGCCACAATAACGAATGCACCCGAATGGACACAGGTACTTGAGACACTCAGAAGGCACAAAAGAGCAACACTCTCCTCATGTACTGTGCAAATAGTCACCTCCTCAAACATATTTGAGCAATACCACTTGTGTGAGTATGCCCTCCCAGCAACTATGAAATTGATAGTGACTTAGATAGTTTAAAGGGTGGCAGTAGACCCAAGTCACTATAACACCAAAACTGACTGATCTCATGTACAAGTGGGCAGAATGCACAGAGTCCTAGGCTAATGTGGCCACACAGAGGTGATGGTAGTGAGATTTGCCTCCACTGTTGGATTTCCTCAGGTACCAGGACAATGGTTACAATTGGTTGAGCAGTCAAGAGGAATTTGTCTATAAAAGGGAATTCACTCTTTTTTATGTGCAATTGGTGTGCCTCCACTTCAAATTTGATAGTGTCATGATACCTCTATCTAGAGTTAGTCACAGCCTACTTAAATCATTGGCTGTTATAGGGCAAGATTATTTGTTGCACCATAGTAGCACCATGTGTAACCTTACAAGGGAGGGACATAGGGAGTAAATCGCCACCACCTAAGCAGGAGGGCTAACACACAATAGATGGGGCTCCTGAAGCGGTAGAACAGCATTAGAGTTTATGCTTTTTATTAAAAGGAGGAAGGAGCTACATGCCCACCCCATGGAAACAGTAAATTCCCTTCACTTCATCTTGCACAGATTCCCATCTCGCCACTGACTTCCTAATGAACTGCCACTGTGGCAATGTCAACTATTATCACCTCCATGGAAAGCAGAAAAATGAGATGTGTCACTCCACCAATGGACCAACTGCTTTCTTGCAAGTTGTCCACTTTTTTTCTTGCAAGGTCAAGAGGTAAGTGATAATATCATGGCCCTCTTTAGATTAGATTACTTAGTGTGGAAACAGGCCCTTCGGCCCAACAAGTTCACACGGACCTGCCGAAGCGCAACCCACCCATACCCCGACATTTACCTCTTCACCTAACACTATGGGCAATTTAGCATGGCCAATTCACCTGACCTGCACATCTTTGGACTGTGGGAGGAAACCGGAGCACCTGGAGGAAACCCACGCAGACACGGGGAGAATGTGCAAACTCCACACTGTAATCAGTGTTTCACTCTCATGCCGGTCATCATCTCTCAGAATCCCTCCAATGTGGAAAGAGACCATTCGGCCCATTGGGTCTGCCCCAACCTCCGAAGAGCATTCCACTAGATCCAACTCACCACTCTATCCCTGTTACCCCACATTTACCATTGCTAATCTACTCACTGAACATTACCAAGCAATTTAGCATGGCCTATCCATCTAACCTGCCCATCTTTAGACCATGGGAGGAATCTGGACCATCCAGCAAAAAGCCATGCAGACATAGGGAGAACATGCAATCTCCACACACAGACAGTCACTCAAGGCTGGAACTGAACCCAGGTTCATGGCACTGTGAGTCAGCAGTGCTAACCACTGAGCCGCCCCCACCCACTGCAGTTTTTCAAATATTTGTGATGAGCTTTGCCCTCGGCTCAGGAATGTATTGGCATGCACATATGGTCACTACTTCTGAGTGCACAAACCCTTAGTCTGCTAAGTTCACAGGGTTGTTGGTAACCAGAGAGTTGGGAGATCCATCAACAAAACGACCCTGGGTTTGCACAGTACTTACCCAAGTTGATCTCAAAAGGACATTGAAGCACTTCCTGCACTGAATCCATAATATACTGATAATACAATCACAGAATTGTTGTGGTGCAGAAGGAGGCTATTAGGCCCATCATATCTGCAACTGCTCTTAGCATTTTTACTTAGTACCAATCTTCTTGCACACTTCCAGGCAGTGAATTTCATACCCAACTAATCACTGTGAAAAAGTTTTTGTTCAGCTCACATTTGCTTGTTTTGTAAAAGCTTGAAAATGCATCCTTTGGTTTTCAATCCAATGAATGGGTACAGTTTTTCATTATAACTTTTCCAGGCCTTTGGTAACTTTGAAGGACTTTCTTCAAAGCTCCCATTTGGCCTTTGCCTTTCCAACGGTGGAAAAAGGATCTTCTCCAATCTTTCTTTATGAATAAAGTGTCTCATCCTTTGAAACGTCCTTGTAAATCTCTTCTCCACTCTCCCCAATGTATTCACATTCTGCCTATAGAGTAGCATCTACAATGCTCCTATTGATGAAGTCTCGAATATTGTATGCTTTATTAATAGCTTTCTGTCCTGCCACCATTAATGACTGATGCATATATACAATCTGAACATTCTTTAGAATGGTACCCTTTATTTTGTACCATCTCTCTATATTTTTTATACCAAATGCAGTCTCTTACGTTGCTGCACTGAACTTGATTTGTTACCTATCGATTCACTTAAAATGTGTGAACATCCTTTTGAGATTCTACACTGTCCTCCTAAGTTTACAATTCTCATAAGACTTGTATTGTCCACAAACTTTGAAATTTGTGCTGAATATCTCGTGTCAAGATGGTCTCCGGTCAGGATAGTGCAGCACTGTGTTTCGAGTGGGACTTGACCCCACCACTTCTCAGTTCAGAAGAGAGCATCGTTCTCACTAAAGTATAGATATTTGTGGCTTTCTTACTTTTTCTTGATGATATAGCTACTTTTTCAAACAATGCGCAGAATATCTCCCACAATATTTTATTTACGTGAATTGGACAACTGGCTGAAGAAGCATACTGCATAAGAACTGGTAGGCTAATTATTTGTAATGTATACCTTAATTCCCAAAGAGCAAATCTACAAAAGTCTAAAGTTACAGCCTGTTATCTCCCAATTATAACATTAACCACATTAAAATCAAGGAGAAAAACATTCAGCACATTAGATAAAAAGTGAACAGTAGATAAAGCTGTCTTAATATCCTCTAATGGGACTGAGTTTCATACGATCATAAAGTGAATCACTAACTAGCTTAAATGAAAAATTGTTTAGTAGGTTAGATGGATAAAGTTTACAATTATATACAATTTACAGATTCCAAGTCATGTGATCATAAATCATTTTAAATTCCTAGAACTATAAATTTTAAGATTTTCTTATGCAAAAAAAAAGACAAGATCTAAAAAAAAGTTACTGTGTTAATGTCAGGTATTCAAATTATAAACCAGTTTGTGGGCTCAGTACCAACAGGATCAAACACCAGGAAAATGCTTTAGAGTAGAATTTAATCTTTCAGAATAGTTTTTTCAACGTGTCCTATCCTTTTCATTTCAGTTACCACAGCTATTCAATGTGCTTCTGTCATAGTGAATGTAGACAATATAGTTTACCAAATTTTTCCTTAATCTCCTTGGAGGTTAGGAACAATGTATGAAATTTGCTGTATTTACATATTCAATTACCTGAGGTCAAAACAATGTCGTAGTCATAGAGTCATAGAGATGTACAGCATGGAAACAGACCCTTCAGTCCAACCTGTCCATGCCGACCAGACACCCCAACCCAACCTAGTCCCACCTACCAGCACCCGGCCCATATCCCTCCAAACCCTTCAGATTCATATACCCATCCAAATGCCTCTTAAATGTTGCAATTAGACCAGTCTCCACTTCCTCAGGTAGCTCATTCCATACCCGTACCACCCTGTGTAAAAGTTGCCCCTTAGGTCTCTTTTATATCTTTCCCCTCTCACCCTAAAACTATGCCCTCTAGTTCTGGACTCCCCGACCCCAAGGAAAAGACTTTGTTTATTTACCCTATCCATGCCCCTCAATTTTATAAACCTCTATAAGGTCACCCCTCAGCCTCCGATGCTCCAGGGAAAACAGCCCCAGCCTGTTCAGCCTCTCCCTATAACTCTCATCCTCCAACCCCGGCAACATCCTTGTAAATCTTTTCTGAACCCTTTCAAGTTTCACAACATCTTTCCGATAGGAAGGAGACCAGAACTGCATGCAATATTCCAACAGTGGCCTAACCAATGTCCTGTAGAGCCGCAACATGACCTCTCAACTCCTGTACTCAATACGCTGACCAATAAAGGAAAGCATACCATTATGATTCAGAGAACTTCGGATCAGAATAGAGCAAAGATTCACTTGGTTTAATTTGTAGCTCTATATAATTTACTGAATAAAAACTGAAAGGACTGCAGATACTGTTCCTGTTTCCACACTCCTCAGTGACTCCCTCCAGCTCAGATTCAACCCATGTGGATTCAAACTGAAGTTTCATCCCTTGTGCTTTAAATCCACCCAGGACCACAGATATCTCCATGATATTCAACAATCTCCAGACAGGTGCTCTCACTGTATCCTGAGATACCCACTCAGTGCTATGCGGTGTCACATGCACATTGTTGATCTCCCTCTCCCCAACAGCATTGCAACTAGCTAGTTCAGGGCTGCACCACTCCACAGTTCCACTTCATCCTCTGACTCATTTGTCATGCTAACAAGAAACATTTTTGTTTGCTTTCAGGCATCAAGGCCCACAAGATACAACAACTCAGGGATACCCATAGATTTCTGGAATCTTCCTACCCTCCCCTCTGACTCCATCCCCTCACCCAACCCCACCTCCTGTCAGGTATTTACCATCCCTCCTAACCTTCCACTGTCTAATGCTGAACATTCTATATTCAGCAAAGGTTTCAGCTTTATCCCTGTGTCACCACCTTAATGAATTTCAGGCACGACGTGACGTTGAATTCTTCATCATCTTCACCTATGTGTCCATTTCTTTTGAAGAGTCCTCTCCCTGTCCCACAGACCCAACTGCACAGTTCCAATATTCTCCCTCCACTCGGACCCCTCCCTCTGGCCTTTTCCCTGCAGTTAATCTGTTCATTGATAACTGTCGACATGGCATTGCTTGCTTTAATTTCTCTGCTCCCCCTCACCTAATCCAATCCATCTCTCTCCAAACTAATTGCACTGTCTGTGCTTAGATCCAACTCCAACTTTGTTATTAAGTCTGCCGATCAGGGTGCTGTTGTAGTAGTTTGACATATTGACCTCTACATTGCAGAGGCTGAGCGCCAACCCCCAGATATCTCCTCTAATCCTCCCCTGGACCATGGCCCCACCATGGCACATCAGGGCATTGTATCAACTACAGTCACTGACCACTTCATTTGACGATCCCTCCCACCACTGCCTCCAAGCTGATTATCACCCAGCCCCATACAGCACGCTTTTATCTCCTTCTGAAAATCCCGGCAGGCCCATTGCTCCAGCCTGCTCCTTCCCCAGAGAACTCATCTCTTCCTACCTTGACTCAATTTTTTCTCCCTGGTCCAGCCCCTGCCCACATACATCCATGATTCCTCTGAAGCTTTACTCCAGTTTTGGAATTTCCAGTCACCATCTCTACCATGGATGTATATTCCCTTTACACATATAACCCCCACCACTTCTTCCACTTCTTCGTGGAGCAAAAGCCTGTACTGTCCCACCCTCCTCTGCTTGGCCGAGCTTGGACTCACCATCAACAACTTCTCTTTTAACACCCCTCATTTTTTTCAGGTCAGAGGGGTCGCCATGGGCATTTCATGAACCCCAGTTATGCCTGTCTCTTCATGGGGTATGTGGAACATTCCATGTTCCAGACCTATTCTAGCCTCTACTCAACTCTTTCTCCAATATATCAATTATAGCATCAGTGTTGCATCCCCCACTCATCTAGAATAGATTTTGCTTCCAATTTCCACCGCACCCTCACTTTTACCTCATCCATCTCTGACTCATTCCTTCCCTTTCTTGACAGCTGTTGTCATTTCTGGGAATAGACTGGCCACTAATATCCACTCAAGATTAGAGTGGTGCTGGAAAAGCACAGCAGGTCTGGCAGCATCCGAGAAGCAGGAAAATCGACATTTCAGGCTGTGGTGAAACGGTTAAAAATTATGTCCCAATACATGTGTGAATCTAACCGGAATGGAGGTGTTGCTTAGTCCCGTGTGAATCTTATTACACACCTCCCCGTGTGAATCTTCTTATCTGTATGTAACCAGAATGGAATGTGTTTTTTAGCCTTGCTCTGCTGTTCACATGAATGTTTATATCTGGAAAAGAGTA
>NC_057731.1:35658775-35681982 GCF_004010195.1 Chiloscyllium plagiosum
TCAGGAATTCTGGTGAAGGGCTTTTGCCCCAAACGTCGATTCTTCTGCTCCTCGGATGCTGCCTGACCTTCTGTGCTTTTCCAGCACCACTCTAATCTTGACTCTGATCTCCAGCATCTGCAGTTCTCACTTTTCGCCCACTAATATCCACCATAAACCCACCGACTCCCACAGCTACCTGGACTATATATCCTCACCTCCAGTTTAAAGACTCCATTCCATTCTCCCAGTTCCTCAGTCTCCATCTCATATGTTCCAATGAGGCCAACTTCAATCAGGGAGCCTCCAAAATGTCCACCTTCTTCCTCAACCAAGGGTTCACCAGCACTGTTGTCGACAGGACTCTAAACCAGGTACAACCCATCTCCCGCACTTCTACCCTCACCCCCTCTCTTCCCTCCTGCAACAGCAATAGAGTTTGCCTTGTCTGTACCTACCACCCCACCAGCATCCACATCCAAAAGATCATCAGCCGCCATGTCCGTCAACTTCAGCCACCTATCCCTCTCCCTTCCCTTGTCCGCCTTCTGCAAGGACTGTTGCTTCCAGGACACCCTGGACCACTCTTCCTTCATTCCCAACCCCCCCCCCCCAACATTTAAACCAACATTTTCTTAGCTATCATCAATTCTGAGGAAGGGTCACTGGAGCCAAAACATTAACTTTGGTTTCTCTTCACAGATACTGCCAGATCTGCTAAGCTTTTCCAACAACTTCTGTTTTTTAAAACAAAGTACTGAAACTTATCTTTTTCTTGTTTTTACACAGGAGAAGTATCCCATCTTGTTGAAACAGCTTAATTAGCTCCTACTAGCTATCTCAGGAAACCATAAACTCAGGAAGTATATAGAGGATACCCCATAGAGACTAGTAAAATTTAACATTATCTCTCACGTGAGAAGCCCAAATAACTTAACTATTTTCCGGAGTTAAAGGTCATTCTAAATTAAACAAAAATGAATCCCAGCTTTCTCCTTTATACTGGTTAACCTTTTAAACGCCAAAGTATATATCAATCACAAAATACATAAAATTGAATTATAACAGAATTTAGCAGATTGTCCTTAAAGTTTCAGTTCTATTCAAATAATTGTCACCACTTGTCTAATCTAAGTATTAAATGGTTTTGACACAGTTTCATTGATTTCTACAAGTGTGAGCAAAGCAGAATACTCATACTATCACAGCACCGCTGACAACTAGCTGCAAAGATTAAAATTTTACAATCCTACTTGAATCCCAACACTTTCCCCTGCTACTTTAATATCTTCCTTAAAAGCCTACACTGTGACCATCATCCCATCTAACAGGCTGGATTTTGTAGTCAAAGACAAAGCAAAAGCACTCACCAGTAAACTTCAAAGAAAATCTTGTTCAACAAAATATAAGTATAGCAAGTCAATCATAGGCAGAAAACCTGGAAGCTGACACTGTTCACTCAAATTTTTAAATTTTGAATAAACGATTGGATGAATACAAGCAACTAAATTACAAACAAGCTTTAAAAATACTATGGAATTGGGAAACTTATGAAGAAATTTGATATATAATTGTGAATTCTATAATTAATTCACAAATTATAGAATTAATTTCTCGGGACCAGAAATTACTTAGAAGTACATGTGAATTTACCATACTACTTAAAACACAGCTGGGACATTCATGGATTACTTTAGTGTTGCAATTGGTGATGGAGCATGGATAGAGCAAGAAACACCTCAAGTTCAGAAGCTCAGAATCACTGACAGTGACTTGTTACTTTGTGTGTGCAAGCTCCACAAACTGCTGTAAATATCAGTGCAACAATCACTATGAATGCAGATGTTTTCTCCATCACTACCACTGCAAAGACCTTGTAATTAACGCTTAGTATCTTTTTTCCAAAAACATAAGCAGTTTTATTTTCTTGAGCTGACAAGGTCAGAGTTTGTTGCCCATCTCTAATAACCCTTGAACTAAGTGGTTATCTAGGCTATTTTAAGGAGGACAGTTACCAGTAAATCACATCCCTGTTTATAGGAGTCATATGTAAGCCAGACAGGTAAGGATATAGATTTCCTTCTCCAGATGACAGTCGGAAATCAGATTTGTGCTTTTTTTAAAATGAGAGGTTCTTTCATGGTTACAATTACTGAAACTAGCTTGCCAGACTTTTTACAGGTAAATTACACAAACCCTTATGGATTTGAATCAATAACTCCTATTTATCCAGTTATATTACCAGTATGTGATACTACCAGTAATATTACATAAACTCCAATGGTTGGATTTGAATCCACGCTTGTTCACTGATATTAGCAGTGTGCTACCTTCTCCCTACTAACAGGCCTCAAATTTCCACAGGTCTTTGAATGTTAAAAGGGAGTGTTGTTGCTGTTATACTGTAAAGTGGACAAAATCATGTGACAGGAAATGCTTTCCACTCAAAATCAGATTGAAGAAAAATATCCAGTGTGTTTTTCACTGCAACCAGATGTATCAAAGTACTTTATAGACAGTTAAAATATTTTTGAAAGTAATATAGGAAGTATATCAGCTGTCACGAGCATAAATAATAATGTGATAATAATTTTATGGTCTTGATTGGGTGATAAGTATTGGCCAGGGAACCAACGATCCTTTCCCTATCCTCCTTTAAAATAGCAACATGGGATCTTTTACATCTTCCTGAACAAACAAACAGATGAATGTTTAATTATCACCATTACTTAGGACATTTCCACTATTTTCTATTTCCACTGCTACATTCCACATATTAGTTATTAATTAACTTTTGAAAATGAAAACTAATAGCCATTAGGAAGACAGACTTTGCACAAAACCAAAAGAATACCAAATAATAAAGCTTTCAAAAGCAAAATATCTCATGAAACAAAAATAGCTATAACATGAATCATATAAGTTCAATAAAATTGCAAAAGCTAAACATATTCCAGAAAGTCCTGCTACAAGTCCAATAAGTAGATAACCTGCAGGAACTAACTAGGGTATTTTCTTAAGGGTAAGTTTCAATAATATGACAGTCAAATAAAATGTTGTGGGCTAGATACACATTTGACCCTTCTAACCTAAAAGATGAAAGAATCAAGTCTATTCAACACCAATGAAGTTCATGCATCGTAAGGGCAATCGAGAGAAAGAATAACTAGTCTAACTCTTCAGTGTATTTCTGTTATAATACACATTTTGTCAACACGAATTAACTAACGTGATTGACAAATTGAGATGCTGTTTCTAAAGCACAAACTTTTAAAACGTGTGTTGGCTTTAATGTAATTACAGCACCAACACTAAGTGCTGTTACTAAAGTGCGATTTTTCTGTAATGCAGGGTTGCACAAGAACGCAACCATCACATTATAGAAGAACAGATTAAATATTTGAGGTATCTTTGGAATAAAAGTAGTACATAAAGAAACATTTATGAAGAAAGGCAAAGCTTTCTGGCCTCTTGGTTGATTGGTGCTTTCATTTCTCAAGCAGGAACATTGTTTCTTTGACCCTGGGTGACAATAGCTACAATCTCTAACAGCAACATGGAGAACTAGTCCAAAATAAACCTGACAGCCTAATCTTATTATATGGCAGAATTATTAGTTGATGTAGCTGCTACTAATTTTGAACAATTAAGCAATTAATTAGCATTATTACTATAAGCTTGAAGTATTTTATGTTTGCCCTTATTTTAATCATTAAATGTACCAAAGCTATCTCCTTGCTATTCATTTGCTCTTGATCCTAGTCCCTTGCAGCTGAGTACTTGGTGTCTGATTTTGTCAGGAAAGTGTACACGACTAGTACCAATGTTGGGAAAATATGCCAGACGGGGTTCATGAGCTGATTTCCTGGGATAAATTCTTGAAGATACCACATTCTGAAATAGCGTGAGATGACAAAAAAGTCACTCACGAAAATCTCACAGCTGACAAGTACTTTAAATTGCACCTTGAAATTGAATCTGAGGAACTTCTGTATGATAAAGTAATTAGCATCCTTGCGTATTACTAATGGCAACTATTCTGGATATTTATCAAAAAATGTAAAATAACACAAATATTGATCGATCCAGTCTACTTCTGTAGAAACTGTATGCTTTACTCACATACCACAGCACTCATGCCTGAATCTCAAGACAAAGAACCCGGAGCAGAGGAAAAGTAAAACAATGCCATAAACACTGCAATGCAGGAGTAGGAAAATATATTTACAACACAAATTATCTGCAGCGGTGTAACACTTCTGTTTACAAATGGCTTCCACAGGAGTTAGCCTACACTCTTGCAGGCTGTCAACGTGCCAGATGAAGCATGCAAAGTTAGCTTTTAATTAGATTACAGGTAGAGTTTGTGCTTTCTTGCAGTTTCTCCTTCAGCTTTAAATGTCAGCAATTATATTTGATGCCAATTTAACACCTAATTTCTCCAAATTATCGCCAGTACTTTATGTGCAAAGTGTATAACTCCTTATAAAAAGATGTATTCAAGATAACCTACCTTAAAAGTAATTTGCATCATAGGCAGTAAATGAAGTTGAGAGCTTTCCCAGTCTGTAGTGATGGCAGAGTTTATCTGGTCAGAATTCAAACACTGCAGAATTTCTAGTTTGTTTCGAGTAATAGAAACTTTACATCCAAGTACCTCAGCTATAGCTTTAAAAACAAAATGCACAATTGGATAAAACATTTTAAAAATCTTAGCTTTTGGTTTGTTCCACCCACTTCTTTTCCAAATAGCCAATGAGAGATACAATTACAAGCCTATATTTATCTAAATTAATTAGAGAGGGAGAGTGCACATGGTCCAAGCTAATTAAGAAATGGAATTCAATGCCTTAAAGTGCACACCCAATTCAGTTACAGGTATTGAACTTAGAGAATTCCATTGGAAACTTATTTCTTTGAAAAGCTAGCATTCTAATATCATAGTCGCATGAACTCTTTCTCGTTCCACCAAAACGCAGGGAATCTGGCTAAAATGTCAACACTATACAAAATGTCAACACGGATCAGTTATCAAGATTACCAAACTCACCATTAAGAAATTCCTTGTTAATTCACTGAAATCTCCCCCTTTTCCCCAACAAAGAAACTCATAAATGGTTAATCATCATTTTTCCCTAGGTGGGAAAAACATGAACAGATCCTAATACACAGCACAAGTTACCATAAGTGTTTCTCTGTACACTTGAATTCTTATTTTTATAGGTAGTTTTATGCAATATATGTGAATTTTGAATCTTAAATTCCTCCCACAATCAAAAACTTGTGTTTGTTTTGTGCAAGATTGTTTAATTCAGTGTTTCCTATCTTTCCTTCATTTTTGTTCTTCTCAGATTGGCTCACTTTCCTTTTGAATACTAAGTATTCTTTGACAAACTGTCAAGATGTAATTATAAGCCAAATTGATCAATGCCTATAAATAAAATTTCAGGCATTATGAGAAAGATCTGCTTACACTACACGGAATATAAATTCAGAGTAAAAGAATATTGAGATGAAGCTGGCCGTATCAGGAGGCCTTGCCTTCATGTTATCCCCTTAGTTCATCTGTTACATAGTCACATTATTATAGCTATTGTCTTTCACATAGAAAATGTGAAGGGTTCAGATAGGATGACAGCAACTATATCCATCATTAATCAATTAAATCTAATTTCAAAGTAATTTAACAATTCTGTTGAAAGGATGGGTGAGAGGGAGGGAAGGAAAGAGACAGCAGATTGGGGGGGATTTTTCTCTTAAATGCACATACTGAACTTACATAACACCATCCAGAATTCTTACCTAGGAAAACTTTTTCTTTTCCAATAGAATAAGTACCACAGACAATCAATGTCCTAGGTTTCATCATTACAGTTTCAAAGGCAACATTAGCAACAAATTGGATGGCTTCTTGCTGAGAAGGAAAGGTGTATTCTGGACTGCAGTATCTACCAAAAGAAACCAGATTACATGAACAATAAGAATATCAAATGTCTTAGTAATGATTCATGACAAAATGCATCCTTGTTATGTACCCTATTCAAATTATTGCTTTTTGGGGGCAGGCATGAGAAATGCAAACAGTGGTTTGAGATTCACAAACCAAAATCATAATTCACAAATATTGCATAGTCATCAATGGAAAGAGTAAAATTGGAATATTTGTGTTCCAGAAATTTAGTTGTAGTGCTGTGCTTTTTTGTCATGAAGGTAATGACGTGGCTGTACCATTCATCATCATTTAGAAGAAAATTCCTTACATACAAACCAAGTGATTGTGCTCTGTATTCCCAGTTGCTTAACTAGCATCATCACCAGTGGCAAATCTACTCTTTCAGAAAAGGTTAGAATTCTGATGTAAGTCGATCAGACGACAGCATGTCTTAGTGGGTCTCTTGCGATTTTGTTCAGCTGCTGTGCAGTTGTTGATTGGAAAGCTGACTTGCACAACAAGACATGCTAACCTGCCCATCTCTCCATCTAGAATGTGGTTAGGTGTTTCTTGCCTACTTTCATCACTTGCATTGTTGGAACTACTTATTTTTATTGCAATTGGTCCAGTTGGCAACCCAAAGCTCACTCCATCTCTCCATACAATGTTGATGCTGTTTACATAGTAGTGAAGTCAAGCTTTTACTGCATTGTACATTATCGTAGATACTAATTAAATAAAGTGCACACAATTAAAGAAGTGCACATTTTATTTCTAAATTTACAAAATAAAATTAAAACAAAATGCGAATGTAAATACTGATATCACCTTTTTACATGTTAGCAACTAATGCATTGGACACAGGTTTAACAACAACAATTTTATAACAAAAAGTTCTATTCCGATTCATGTAATAAAGTTCTCTTACGTGGTATCCAGATAAAGAGTATGAATCTTTTGCCCCACGAGATGAGTGTAGCGCTCCATGGAAGCATTAGCTCGAAAATCACCAGTATGCAATAATGTTTTACCATTTGGAAACTGGAACAGCAACATGACAGCGCCTGGACAACTGCAGAATATTTATAGACAATTCAAGTTAGAATAGAAGTTAGTGGTTTTATAGTACAAAACGGCCGTTCATAAAACATTTGAACAATATAAAAATTCAATGATAATTTTTTTTGCGATCTTTGCTACCAAGCCTACTCCAATATCTCTTTACAACACCAAGTTCTCCAACAGCGTGAAAAATGAAAGAATTAGTAAAGGGAATATATAGGAACAGGAGTAGACTATTTAGCCCCTTGAGCCTGCTTCACCATACCAAAAAGAAATTACGGTTGATTGGTGACCCCACTCTGAATAGACTTTGGTTTTGCAAAGTTAGCTATTAATCGCAACTTGAAAATTAATTGACCAAGTGTCATTTTCATTTGCAGAATAAGTTTTCAAACTTTCATCATCCTTTTCTAGTGTCATTCATAGAGTCATAGAGATGTCATGCACGGAAACAGATCCTTCGATCCAACTCGTCCATGTCGACCAGATATCATAACCTAATTTAGTCCCATATGCCAGCAGTTAGCCCATATCCATCTAAATCATTCCTATTCATATACCCATCCAGATGCCTTTTAAATGCTGTAATTGTGCAAACCTCCACTACTTCCTCTCATTCCATACATGCACCATCCTCTGTGTGAAAACGTTGTCCCTTAGGTCCCTTTTATATCTTTCCCTTTTCACCCTGAACCTGTGTCCTCTAGTTCTGAAGTCTCTGGAAGGATAGATGGTTTCTACTCTTCGGTTCCCCTGAGCTTCGAAACTTTAACCAAATTACTCCTTAATATTCTAAGTGCTCGCAAGTACAACTCCAGTTTGTTTAATGAAAATCCGAACCATTGGAAATATTCAGCAGGTTTGGCAACATCTAAGATGGGTGAACAAAAGTTAATACTTTAAATGTAATATGATTTCCATGAAGTACAAAAAGAGTCAGTCTTAACTATATGTTCAAATCTTACATTGGGGCTTGAACTCACTACACAGAGGCAAGACTGCCACAGAACCACAGAATCAAGGCTGATATACAAAGATACCAAGGTTCTATAAGGAAGCTATACACAAGTATCTGGAACTTAATGATACATCATACCAGGGATGTACTTAAGTGTTATTTGAAGTGTTTGCTACAAGTTGTAAAAATTTTATTCTTGGGCAGAAAATGTGTCATGCCATAAAAACAAACTTTGACAGCAAGTACAGGCCAAGGAAGACTAAAAACATTGAGAATTTGCCATAGAACTGAATTAATCCTGTTATTTAATACAGTATCCAAATACTAAAAGTCAAGATTAATACTATCATTTTAGGCATCAGTTTGTAAATTAACTTTACAAATTTGAAATTTGCCTGTTTAGAATGGGACACATGATTGCAAGATTGTAATTTTGCGTCAGGGAACAAATCTAACTTAAACCAACACTATAGCTCCCAACACTAAATAAAATAAAAGCCTGCAGATTCTGAAGACTGAAACAAAAGCAGAAATTGCTTGGAGAAATTCCAGCAGTTCTTGCAGCATCAGTGGAGAGAAAGCAGAGTTAATATTTTGAGTTCAGTGGTCCCTTCCCTTGTTTTCTTAGGAGAGATTCTGGAAGAGCCAGAAAATTCTCATGTAGTCATCAATAACTAGTCTGAGAAAGAAAACTACAGGCCTAGATGCCAAAAAATGCTATTTCAGCATTGAGAAAATAGAATTTAGGCACTTTACATGGTATAGAAAGCAACTGGCAGGAATTCACTTCTGTCTCAGCTCATCTGCTGCCGAAATCCTTATTCACACCTTCATTATCTCTAAACTTGGCCATTCCTATCTAGTGCTGGCCAATCTTTCCAATGCTATCTGACATCTACCAAAACTTCTCCTGAACTTGCACTATTCACTTATCACCCATGATTGTTAGCCTACATTTGTTCCCAGTCCAGCAACATCTTTACTTTAAAATTCGCATTCCTGTTTCCATGTTCCTCCATGGCCTTGCTCCTAACTTGGTAGTTTCCCTCACCCGAGAACTCTACACAACTCTGAGATCTCTGCTCACCCAATTCCAGCCTCTCTGAGCACTCCAAATTTTAAATGTTCCATCATTGATGGTTGTACTTTCAGTTGCCCATCCCAAAAAGGTCTGGAATCTCTTCCTTACGCCACTTTGGTTCACCTTCCTACTTGAAGGCACTTTAAAATTTACCTCTGACTCAGCTTTTGATCAGACCTAATGCGCCTCTATGCAGAATTCAGTGTCGTTTTACTTTACAATTAAAATGAAAGATATTTGGTGTTAATTCTGAAAGATATTGCGTTTTGATTCTCTTGACTAACTCACTCACAAGCGTTCTGTTTGCTATACTGCATTTCCATTCACTCATTCATAAAACTGTGGTTTTGCAGTATATTTTACTCTTACAAGATAAACTAAATTAAACATCCCTTCCAACCCATTGTTTCTTTGCACCTTTCAATTCTTATCAGCACCATGCATCAAATAGTGTTTAGATCAAAAGCCACCTGTGAATAAATGTTAATACTGTAACCTATTCAGAACAATACAATCCCCACTATCATTTCTCCATAATTCACTCGAAACTATGGTAAGATTATAATATTAATTAACCCCTTAGTAAACGTCTCAGGATCTGAATAAGTTGCAGGGTATAAACAGTTTCCTCCACTAGCATGTTCCTACAGTCTGCTGCTCTTCATCTCTTTGAAATTTCCTTATACACTATCTATTTCTAACTTTTATTTAGGACTACCACCTTGTACAAACATACGGATTTATATTTTTTAAATACACATTAAACAGGGCCAGAAACTTACTATCAAAATAACACTTCCATGAAACCACATGAATGAGTGTATAAGAACTGTCAAAACTGGAAATAGGAAATGAAATTTCATGGCCCAGCTGTGGGAGATCAGTTTAATATCCTCTATACCTTTATTTTAGATTAGATTAGATTACATTACAATGTGGAAACAGGCCCTTCGGCCCAACAAGTCCACACCGACCCGCCGAAGCGCAACCCACCCATACCCCTACATTTACCCCTTACCTAACACTACGGGCAATTTAGCATGGCCAATTCACCTGACCCTGCACATCTTTGTGACTGTGGGAGGAAACCGGAGCACCCGGAGGAAACCCACGCAGACACGGGGAGAACGTGCAAACTCCACACAGTCAGTCGCCTGAGTCGGGAATTGAACCTGGGTCTCTGGCGCTGTGAGGCAACAGTGCTAACCACTGTGCCACCGTGCTGCCCACCAAACACATTTAGCACATGTATACTTTTGCACTTACTTAGACCATGTAGGTCTAGTATTTTTACTAACATTACTAACTTTAAAAGACAAAAGTATTAACATTTCTTAATTATATATGTTCAGATTGAACAGACATTCTAGTCCCACCAGGGGTACCAGGCAGCATTTATCAAGTCCTTAAACCATCTCCTGTTTCCCCAGGACAGATGCCACGCCAACCTGTGTACAACAGACACACAATAGTGCTAAAATTTTAACGTATGTAAAAATGGTGTATAAAAGAAGCTATTGCAAAATTGTATTTTGGATTCCATTGTTACCTTGAACTTTGCTACTGTGGATGTTCAATAAAGAGATTATTTTTGCCACTCACTGATCTCACATTCACTTCATCTACACATTGTGAATGTTTCTTACCATCACAACTTTTGAATGCAGAACTAAAAGTTTCCAAAGTATACGAGGTAAGTCATATGCATATCTCTCAGTCCCAGTGATGCCTACACTGTATAAAGCTTATATTGCGTGGAATTGTGTTCAAATAACAACTGAAATTGGTGAGTGGCGAAATAGCCTCTTTTATTCAGCAATCACAGCACAAGTTCGAGGTAACAACAGAATCCCAAAAAAAAATTCTTACAAGAGCCTCTTTATACACAGTTCTTACATAAATTAAAAATCCATTACTATGGTGATACATTTTTTATAGTACAGAAAGTTTTAAAGGGCTTCTCCCTGGGAGGCAGGAGAGGAGTTAAAACACGTGCTAATTGCTGGCTGTTACTTCTGATGGGATTAAGAATGCCTGTCTGGTTTGCTTGCATAATCAAGAGATGTTAGTTCGTCTTTTAAATTCGTAAATGTAGTAAAAATGCTAGGCCTATTTGCTGTAAGTAAGTTAAAAATTGAACCTATATTTAAAAGAATAAAGGGTATGAAACTAATTACTGCAGCTGTGTTGAAAGATTTATTTACTATTTGTCAGTATGAGTTTCATTCATTCATGCAATTGCATGGAAACACTTAAAGAGATAATGGCCCAGTTAAAAAGTATTTAACAGTACTTAATCTATTCAGGTCCAGGAGATGGTTGGGAAGGGCTGATTAATATTATAATGTTTCGTGAAGACTTGATGGGGATGGTATTGTTCAGTATGAAATGGTTGAGGAGGGCTGATTAATAATGAATTGAATTGAATTTATTGTCACGTGTACCGAGGCACAGTGAAAAGCTTTGTCTTGCGAGCAATACAGGCAGATCACACAGTTAAATAGCATAGATAAGTATGTAATAGGTAAACAGCAGCAAAAACCAAAACACAGGTACAGGCGAATGCTAATAGTTTGAGAGTCCATTCAGTATTCTAACAACAGTAGGGCAGAAACTGTTTTGAAACCAGCTGGTGCATGTGTTCAGGCTTCTATACCTTCTCCCAGATGGTAGAGGTTGTAGAAAAGTATTGCCAGGATGTTTCATGGAGACTTGTCGGGGATGGTATTGTTCTGTAATCTGCACTTATTCAGAGGTAAACCCTGCTTGTAGCAGAGGCCAATAAAGTGTGGAAATGCAGTAATCGGTTCAAAATGGTTGTTTTTAAATTTTGGTAGTGGAGAACCATGGATTTATGAATGAATGAATGAAACGGTGTTATAGTAAATAACAAGTTAGTGAAGGGTTACGAAATGAATGAACGGGAACCCTGTATTAATGAAAATAGCGAGCTGGTGAGTGAGTTAATAAAGATAGCCTATAACACAATATCTCATAACATTACCTCAAGTGTCAGCTTAGGTATAGACATCAAATGATAAACACTAACCATTGTAGACAGAAATTGTTCTGAAACTGACCTGAATGCTTCAAAAAAATTAAAGCCAGGCAAAGATTTGTGATTTGGCAAAATACACCACAGTTGATAGATTGAGAAGCTTAGGCCACAGCTTCCAGAGAGAGGTCGTTGAAACCTTTCCATATAGGCAGGCAAAGGGAAGGCATAGCAAACATGAAAGATGACAGTTGAACAACTAGAGTTGTGGATTGGGGACCAAGTTAAAGACTAGACTAAGCTGCAAAGAAATCATAAAATAATGCCATTTGGAAACTGAACTTCCTGTGAAACAATAACAGAGAAAGCCAAACAAGACAGACTTTTAGGTCTTAAAGAATTTTTGAGTCTGCAGAGGGCAAAGGAAGTTTGATCAGACAGAGACACATTTATTAAAAGTTTAAAAGCAAGAATTATACTGCAAGAATTAGAAAAGATATAAAAGGTATATGTGGGAGTTGGGCATAGAGTAAAACTTTCTAGCCAGAGGCAAAATATATGTTGCACATCAATATAGGACCAGCTGACATTATCCTGAAAGTTTAACAGAGTTGTAGGTTATAATATCTATAAACTTTCATGGAAGATATGTTAAAATACTTACTGGTTTGCATCCAAAAGGACTACCTTAATTCCCTCCACAACACATTCAGTATTCATAGGTAGACTTGAGATATACTGCGCTTGCACTTTAAGTTTAGATATCACCAAATTTCTGGTTATCTGAAATTTAAAGGGGAATAGAGTTAATTGAATGATTTACTAAACTGCCCAACTATTATGATTGTGTAAGCAAGTTGATGCCTTCTAGCGTCTTTTGCAGCTCTTATCATTAATAAGATAAATGTTTGAACGGTATCAAATCCACTGAATTAGTTGAACAAAGGTCTCGACCATGACCTAGCCTCAACTCAGAGATATGTATGGGGAACGGAGTTTTGCAGTTAAAAACTAGAACTGGGAACATATCCCCAATACTATTTTACAAGCTCAGAGACAGAATGTTCCATTGCCTGCTTGTGTACAGCCAAATATTTCAATATATCATCCAAGTTTGATATAATCTCAAAATTTTGATATTAAGTTACCAAGTCCAATTATGTAGAATATCATGAAGAACATTGTATGTCAGTTCATGATAATCCAAATAGATTTTTTAAAAGAGTTCTAGAAGCAACTCATTGATGGATAAAAAGTTTTGAATGTGATAACATATTGGTCATTACATTTTAAATCCAAAATAGTGACAGTACAGAAATGTAACTTGTTAGAAATAATTCCAACAGGGATTTCTCAATGTATGATACAGTTGGCTCTGCTAGGCAGCAGGGAAGGAAAAGCCTGGGAAAGCTTTAATGATAGGACTTAATTGTAAGGGTAACTGACAGGATATTCTGTGGCCACAAAAATTCCTCTTGAATGGTCCGTTGCCTCCCTGGTGCTAGGGCCAGGGATGTGTCAGAGATGGCTGCATGGCATTCTGAAGGGGAGAGTGAACAAGGAAAAGTAGTGGTAAATGTTGGGACTGACGACATGAGTAAAAACATAAATGACATCATATAACAGGAAATCAAAGAGTTCACTGGTAGATTAAAGGAGGACTAGGAATGCTGTAACCTTGGATTACTTCCGGTGCCACGCACTACCGAATATGGGAATGGGAAGATAGGTCATTTGAACATGTGGCTAAAACGATTATGTAGGAGGGAGGGTTTTAGATTTTTGGATCATTGCGACAGTTTCTTTAGTAGGTGGGACCTGTACAAACTGGATGGGTTGCACTTGAATCCGAATGGGTCCAATGTCCTTACTGGGTGGTTTGCTCGTGCTTTTTTTAGGGGGTTATCTGGGGGTTTGGGCAGAAATAAATATAAAGTCAGGAACAAGATTCAGTCAGATATAGAAGGAATACCAGGACAGTCCAGGGGCAGGGAAGACATGGGCATGACAAGGCACACGGGATGACCGGAAAGCTAACTTTTATCTATTTTAATGCAAGGAGTCTGACTGGTAAAGTAGATCAATTTACAGCATGCAGGAATGATATTACTGAAATCACAGAGACATGGTTGAAGGAAGGACTACACTGGCAGCTTAACATTCCAGGGTATAGGAGTTACAGGCATGATGAGAGGAATGTAAGAGAGGAGGGGGCATTGTTTAATTGAAAAAGGAAACCATCATTGCAGTACTGAAGCAGGATATCTTAGAAGGCTCTTCAAATGAGGCCTCTGGATAGAGCTTGGAAACAAGAAAGAAGTGATCATGTTGCTGGGATTATATTACAGACCTCCCAATAGCCAGAAGGAGATAGAGGAGCAGATGTGTAGACATAGCACAGAAATATGATAGGAATAGAGATATAGTAGCAGGGGATTTCAAACTTTGCTAACATTAACTGGGATCGCCCAAGTGTAAAAAGATTAGCCAGGTGGAGTTTTTAAAATGCATTCAGGAGAGCAATTTGTGCTAATACGTAGATAGTGTGGTGTTGGAAAAGCACAGCAGGTCAAGCAGCATCTGAGGAGCAGGAGAATCCTGATGAAGGGCTTATGCCTGAAACGTCGATTCTCCTGCTCCTCAGATGCTGCCTGACCTGCTGTGCTTTTCCAGCATCGCACTCTCTACTCTGAGCTCCAGCATCTGCAGTCCTGACTTTCTCCCAGTATGTAGATAGTCCAGCCAGAGAAGGGGCAGTGCTAGACCTTTTCCTCGGGAATCATGCCAGTCAAGTGGTTTAAGCGTCAGTGACCATTACTCTAAGTTTCAAAGCCCTTAGGGATAAGGATAGTGTAGAAGTAAAGTGTCCAAACTAGAAAAGGCCAATTTCAATATTATTAGACAGGATTTGGTTGACAGACTGGGAGCAGCTACTTGCAGGGGTGGTAAGGCAAGGTTTGGAAAGGGGAATCTTTTAAAAGTAGTATAGTGAGAGTTCAGAACCAACGTGTTCTGTAAGTGGGAAGTATTATACACCAGGCCAGACCCCAAAGTAATCCAGACCCTAACTTTGCTAGTTGTTTTAAGCAGGTGTAACACAGATGTTCCATAGAACATTACAGCGAAGTACAGTACAGGCCCTTTGGTCTTCTATGTTGCACCGGCATATGAAACCAATCTGAAGCCCATCTAACCTACACTATTCCATTTTTGTCCATATGTCTACAGCCATTTAAATGCCCTTATATTTGGTGAATCTACTACAGTTGCAGGCAGTGCGCTCCACGCCCTACTACTCGGAGTAAAGAAACTACCTGACATCTGTCCTATATCTATCACCCCTCAATTTAAAGCTAGGCCCCCTCATGCTAGCCTTCACCATCTGAGGAAAAAGACTCTCGCTGTCCATCCTATCTAACCCTCTGATTATCTTATACGCCTCGATTAAGTCACCTTTCAAACTACTTCTCGCTAACAAAAACAGTCTCAAGTCCCTCAGCCTTTCCTCATTAGACCTTCTCTCCATACCAGTTAACATCCTAGTAAATCTCCTCTGAACCCTTTCCAAGGCTTCCACATCCCTCAGAGAACACAGGAACCAGAACTGTATGCAATATTCCAAGTGCACGACACCAGAGTCCAGTACAGCTGCAGCATGACTTCATGGTTCCAAAATTCAATCCCTCTATTAATAAAAGCTAACACACTGTATGTTTTCTTAACAACTCTATCAATCTGGGTGGCAACTTTCAGGGATCTTTGTACATGGACACAGATCTCTCTGCTCATCGACACTACCAAGAATCTTACCATTAGCCCTTATGGTGCATTCCTGTTGCTCCTTCCAAAATGAATCACCTCACACTTTTCCGCATTAAATTCCATTTGCCACCTCTCAGCCCAGCTCTGCAACTTACCTTTGTCCCTCTGTAGCCTACAACATCCTTCTGCACTATCCAAAACTCTACCGATCTTAACTGTCATGCACAAATTTACTAACCCATCCTTCTATGCCCTCATCCAGGTAGTTTATAAAAATGAGAAACAGCAGTGGTGGGCAAGTTGTTGGAAGGAATCCTGAGGGACAGGACGCAAATGTATTTGGAAAGGCAAGGACTGATTAGGGATAGTCAACATAGCTTTGTGCATGGGAAATCATGTCTCACAAACTTGATTGAGTTTTTTCAAAAAGTAACAAAGAGGATTGATGAGGGCAGAGTGGTGGACATGATCTATATGAACTTCAGTAAGGTATTCGACAAGGTTCCGCATGGGAGACTGATTAGCAAGGTTAGATCTCCTGGAATACAGGGAGAACTAGCCATTTGGATACAGAACTGGCTCAAAGGTAGAAGGTGGTGGTGGAGGGTTGTTTTTCAGACTGGAGGCCTGTTGGAAGGAGATCCTGCCTGACTAATTTAATTGAGTTGTTTTAGAAAGGTGACTAAACATACTGATGATGATAGTTTAACTGATGCGGTTTACAAGAGCTTCAGTAAGGTCCCACATGGAAGCTTGGTCCAAAAAGTAAGAGTCCAAGTTGACAAATTCAATCAAAAATTGGCGTGCAAATAGGAGACAAAGGATGACGGTGGAGGGTTTTTTTTAATTGGAAGTTTATGACCAGCAGTGTCGCACAGGGATCAGTGCTGGGACTTTTATGGTTATTACATACAAAATGTAAATGTAGAAGATGCAATTATTATGTTTGCAGATGACACAGAAATTGGTGATGTTGTTGATACGGAGGAGAATGATCGCAGGTTACAGTTTGGTTTGATTAATTGGTAAATTGGGCAAAGCAACGGCAAATGGAATTTAGATTAGATTAGATTAGATTAGATTAGATTAGGTTACAGTGTGGAAACAGGCCCTTCGGCCCAACAAGTCCACACCGACCCGCCGAAGCGCAACCCACCCATACCCCTACATTTACCCCTTACCTAACACTACAGGCAATTTAGCATGGCCAATTCACCTAACCTGCACATCTTTGGACTATGGGAGGAAACCGGAGCACCCGGAGGAAACCCACGCAGACACGGGGAGAACGTGCAAACTCCATACAATCAGTCGCCTGAGGCAGGAATTGAACCCGGGTCTCTGGCGCTGTGAGGCAGCAGTGCTAACCGCTGTGCCACCGTGCCACCCACAATTTAATCCTGATAAGTGAGAGATGATGCATTTTGAAAGGTCTATTGAGGAAAGGGACTTAACACAACAAATGGTAGATCTCTAGGGAGTACAGAGGAACAAAGGGTCCTTGGTGTATAAGGTGTCAGCAAGGAGGATAGGATAATGAAGATGGTATCTGGGATACTTGCCTTCATTTGCCAGTGTGTAGAATACAAGAGCAGTGAAGTCATGGTACAACTTTACACAGCATTGGTTAAGCCGCAGATGGAACACTGTCGTTCTGGTCATCATACTATCGGAAAGACATGATTACACTGGACAGCCTGCTGAGGAGATTCACCAGGATGTTGCCAGAGTTGAGAAGCTTCAGTTAGGAGGAGAAACTGGAAAGGCTGCATTTGTTTTAGAGTCATGCAGCATGAAGCTGAACCTTCAGTCCAACTCGTTCATGACGACTAAGTTTCCCAAATTAAACTAGCTCCTTGCGTCCTTTTGGCCCATACCCTTCTAAACCTTTCCTATTCATGTACTTATCCAAATGTCTTTTAAATTTTGTAACTGTACTTATAACAACCACTTCCTCTGGCAGTTCATTCCACATACAAACCAGTGTGAAAAAGTTGCCATTCCTCTCATCTTAAATCCCGCCCCCCTCCCAATTTTGTCTCCCCCCACCCTCTGGAAAAGACATTTGCCATTCACCCTATCTTCACCTGTCATGATTTTATAAACCTCTATAAGGTCACCTTTCTACCTCCTGTGCCCTAGTGAAAAAGGTCCCAGCCCATCCTTATAACTCAAACCCTCCATCATCCTGGTAACCCAGTAACATCCAAGTAAATCTTTTCAGAATCTGTCCAAGTTAATAATAGCCTTCCAAAAGTGAGGCGACCAGAACTGTACACAGTACTCCAAAAGTGGCCTCATCAACATTCTCTACAACCTCGATATAACATCCCAACTCCTAAAGCCAATTGTCTAAGCAATGAAGGCAACACCTTAACCCCCACCCTTTTTACCTGTGATGCAACTTCCAAAGAACTATGTACCCAAACCGTTAGGTCTCTCTGTTCGACAACACTATCCAGGGGTCCTACCATTAATTGTACAAGTCTCACCTTTGTTTGTTTTATCAAAATGCAATATCTAGCATTTATCAAAATTAAACTTAATTAAATTAAACCAAATTAAATTAATTTTTTTCTGGGGCAGAGGCGGCTGACAGGGGATCTGACGGAGATACAAGAAATTATGACAAGCATAGATAGGGTAGATTGTGAGCAACTTTTTGCCATGGCAAAACCAGTAGGTTTAAGGTGAGTAGTGGGTGGTTGACAGGGGACGTGAAGAGATCAGAGAGTGGTAGAAATATGCCTGAGGTGATGGAGGCAGGTACTACTGCATCATTTGAGTAATATCAGGATGAGCAATTAAAATGCCAGGGCACAGTAGGCTACGGACCAAAAGCAGCTAAATGGGATCAATATAGTTTGATGTTTGTTGGTCAGCACAAGCATGCTAGGCCGAAGGATCTGTTTCTATGCTGTTTGACTATGACAAATGACACAGGCATAAATAAAGAAAAAACAGAAAATATAAATTGAAGAAAGGAAAATGCTGAAAGTATGTTGCTGGTTGGATGTCAGTCAGGAAAGGCCTTCAACCTGAAAGATTAATGGTTTCTCTTCATCAATGTTACCTGATTTGTTGAATAGTTCCAGCATTTTTTTTTTTGGCATTTCCAATATGCATGGAATTTTATTTCTCTCTTCCCACAATATAGAATTATTTAATAGAAATTGCTATCCAACCACAGACATAGTTAGAACCATGTCACTATAACCACAAGACCTAACTTAACGGAAAACCCTTTAGATTTGCTCACAATACAGGTACATGTACCTGTATTTACACCATTCAGTAGCGGGAGATGTAAGGCATTGTTCAATCAAAAAACCACCAGTATTCTTTAAGATGAAATAGAAAGTGTAAGTACATTAATTACATGTCCAATTATAGCAAAACAAATTATCACACACCAATCAAAAATGCAATCATCCAAAACTGGATTCCCAATAAGCCAAATGGCTAGCAGCTAGTTCACTGGACTTTGCTACAGCGCAGAGTGAAAACCAAAATTTGTGTTTCAAATGCATAATATATCTGAGAAGTTCTCTCTCAAATACTACATAACTTACTGTGCTGCAGTAAATAGGACATTTAAAATTCTTGGTAAGGCCTCCATAATGATCTGAATGAAAGTGAGTCAGGAAGTAGGCAGTACAACCCTCAATATCACCATATTGGAAGGCATCCACTGTGAAATTAGTTCCTGAAAGCACAAAGAACAGTTGTGAAGACAGTTTGCTGCTGTATAATACAAATATTGATGACTTATCAAAACAGTCAAAAATCCTGACATGAAGGAAACACACACAGTTTTTCTTTCGTTTTTGGGAAGGAGTGCAGGGAAGAGTAAAATCAAAACCCTTAAATCACACCAAGTTCTGTTCATCCACCACTCCTTGCTTTCTTATACTGGCCCAGAATCCAAAAACTCTAACATAAATCCATAATCTCCCTCTTTGCCCCCTCTAACTTCAGCCAACTCTATAAGCCTTCAAGATCTCCACAGTCTACATTCCAGATTTTAAATTACTGCCATTGATAGATATGTTTTCAGCTTCCCAGATCTTTAAATCAAGTTCCGCCTTTCAACCTCTCTTCTGATCCTATATTTTTGACCACATTTGGGCCATTTCTTTTCTTTCCCTCTGGTTTGATAACAAATAGTATAAATAAGAAAAAAATACTAAGCTAATAATAACCTATAATATATTTGTGACAGGTTTGTATTAACCAGAAAAAGACATTCTACCATTTCCATTCTCTCATCCTCCCAGAGCCTGAATGGACGTAATCTGGAGAAGATTGAAAAAAAATCCAGAGTGGAGGAACAGGACTGGCCAGGAGTAGGTGGGAAGGGAATGTAGTGAGCATTTGTCTCCATTGACACTTCAGAAAGAGAATACCTACGAAGTATAAACACAAATACTTCAAAGAGTGAACTGAAAATGTGTTGTTGGAAAAGCGCAGCAGGTCAGGCAGCATCCAAGGAGCAGGAGAATTGACGTTTCGGGCATGAACCCTCTTCAAAGTGAAGCATTGTTCATAAGAATGTAAATATTGAGGTGACAGGGACCAGGCAGTAGGTAGAAGCAGACTATTAGTGGTGATTGAGCAGGTGTAGAACAAGGAACCACAAATCCCAAATGAACTGCAAAGAGTCAGAAGAGAAATTAAAAGACTTCTTTTATGGAATCAGCTGAGGGATTTGAAACACTCAAGATATTTTAAGATTAAAGATTAGGTCGACCAAATACATGACAAATGAGTAATAAAACATTTGGATATGAGACATGGACTGTTTGTTTACAAGAAGGGAAGGGTTAATGGTGGCATGGGCTAAACACTTGTTTATGATGGAACTTCATGTATTTAATCAACGAATTACAATTTAATAGGGGCACCAACATGCAAATTTCCTTGACTAACTTTTAAAATTTACATTTGTTCCATCTTGTCAATTGGACTAACAGTTAATCAGAGTCCAACTAAATCTGAACAGTTATCCCTATCTGTTGCTTACATATAAAGGCATACATAAAAAAGTGGCACATTAGTACTAGAGTTGAGAACTATTGCAAACTTCATATTCTCTGTAATGATCATACAAACACGTAATAAAATATTATAAGTTGTAAACATGTAAAATTACATTTTCCCATGCTACACAAATATATCATGACAGAGTAACTTATTATTTGACTCCTAGCTATCATCAAAAACAAATTAACTGATCATAAGCAAAACATAAATGGATTGTTTACCTGAAATCTTCTTGTAAAAGGGACACTGCTTGTTCTTTTTAAATGTGCTTACTCCATTTCTTTGCCTTTTTGTCCTTCCTTGTTGTCCATCACCTAGCTCCATTTGAAGTTTATCTATAGTGCCTATGGATGCTTCATCACCTGTAGAGCTTCCTATTTTCCTCTTTCTTTGTCTTTGCCTTCTTTCATTATATGAAATCTCAGGAACCAATTCATTTGCTTTTCCTTGAGGTATTGTTTTTGAACATTTTTGCTCCTCTTTGATTTTGGGTTGAAGTCCAAAAAAAACTCCAATGTCAGTTTGCTTTAAACCTTTATTTAAATCATTCTTTTTGGGGATTCTTATGGGACCTCTGTCTAATAACCCCAGTGATGCCATTTCCAAAGTCATTCTATTCTTTTGAAGTCCAATGCTTTTTGAAGAAGTAAGAGTTTCAGAATGGGAACTATCCTGTTTTACAACATTCGATGAAAGTGAAATTAAGGAGTGCTGAGACAATGATGTCTTCACAGGACAGCCAAAATTATCTTCCTCCTCTTTTCTTGCTAAGCAAACATTAAACTCCTGCACAACAACATTTTGAGCAAGCTGGAATGATTTGGTTGGTTCTTGCCTAACTCGAGTGGAATCTGATAAACTGGTTGGTTCCTGTTTAATTTGAAGAGGCTTCAGTAAATTATCAGAACTTGAATTGACTGATTGCAATTTAATCAAGTTTGAATCTGTTAAATTAGTTTGTGACAAGTTCCTAATTTGTTTCATCTTCTCATTATCCAATGGAATCCTGCTACAAGCTGACAGTACAGCTTTTTCCTGGTGTGGTTGTGTTGTAATACTTATTCTACTTCTAGTTAGAACATTAGCACTGGTAGTTAATAGACTGGAATCTGGACCAATAGCAAAAGTTTTAAAATCAGTTGTGATCGTGTCCTTAAGACCACAAGATTTATGAACCAACTCTTGCTTATGGTTATTATTCTCTACAGGGTCAGAAATATTGCCATCTTCGAGTTTACAATTGTGTTTAATAGTTTGACTATGAAACAATCTTCTCCTTGTTGAAGATAACCTTTTTTGATCTGGAATTTTATTATAACAAAGTGGAGAGTAACTGATATCATCCTTGCTATTATTACTGGTAGTTGAATCAAGGTCAGAAGTTGATTTGCCTTCTATAAGACTGTTTAGCTTTACTTTTGTACTGCTTACATTAAAAAATCTATCTATATTAATCCCAGGCTCCACTTCTTTTGTTAACAGCGGTGCTGAACTAGGCAATCCTCTGTGTCGGCTACTGGGTGAGGCTGCAGAAACACTCCCCCTTGAAACATTTTCAGAAGTGCTTCCTTTTGTTGCTTTTGCCATTTTGCATTTTTTTGAGCTTTTTTCCTTAACTTTGAAGACAGGAGATTTTAGCAGTAGGAGGGCATTTTGATTTTTGTTTGTCAGATGTTCTTGAATCCAGGGAGACTGATTGTTCTGTAAAGATTGATGATTATTGTTAGGATCTGGTGAAAATGTGAAGGCATCTTTAATTGAACTATGCAGAACTGTGGATTGAACATCACTCTGACCCAGTGCTCTACTTTCAGCGAGCAGCAAATGGGAGTATCGTTTGTAGTGTCTTGGAATTGTATTGTTGCAAAGCAAACCATCAGGGCATTCTGAAAAATAAAGTGAATCATCTTGATGTGGAATTTTATTAATTTATTATGCAACAAAAATGTCTTTAAGAGATATGCTGTTAATGACCAAAATATATTAAATTTTCTCATTCCTAGAACCTTAAATTTAAAATTACTTTGTTTCTATCCTCAAACAGAACACCCATTACTGATCAAATGCATCATGCCAATTTACTGTGTGCTGGTCATTCATGGGCAAAATCCACGGCTGGGTGTTACATAGAATCAGCAATTAAATGAATGAAAATTCTTTTATTGATGTAACCCACAAGGTTTTCAGTCAGATTTGAGTGGTGAGTGTTCCACTAACTCCCCATTTTGGGGAGGCCAGTGAGACTGTATAAATAAATAGCACTCTCTTTGTTTTGTCATACACATGTCACAATTGATGAATTCCAGAACGTTACAGAAGAGAATATTGGGAACTTGTCAAAGATAGCTGCTTGGTTCACATGGCAAAGATCCCATCACTGCTTCAATGGAACCAC
>NC_057731.1:35682482-35683908 GCF_004010195.1 Chiloscyllium plagiosum
CAGCATAAATGATCGAGCAAATTTGGGTACAGAATAAAATAGAATTAAGTCAGTCAAATCTGAATTTCCTTGCTACTGCGAACCAAAAGTTAAATTATGTATAGCTATTGTTTTGGTGCTTATTTCAGAAACCTTTGGATCCATGTTGTATAGAGTAAGAAAATGACTCTGTCATAAATATTTTTCTGATTTTTAATTTTACAGCATCAAATTATGTGTTACATCAGAGTGCATCTGAGAAAATTAACAAACAGTGAAATTCACAACTAATCTTGGAGGAACTGTTGGGCCAAGTTCACAGCACAGAATCAGATAAGTTAATTGTTTTAAGTCTGTCCAATAGAAAAGGCTGGAGTAGTGGGTACAGTGGATTCTTTCTTGATTATATGTTTTTGGAGATAAGTCTCTTGATTAAACTTAAAATATAAGCCATAGCTATTAATTTAACCTGGGCAGTGTTTGTAGAGGAATAAGACGGTGTTATTTTCTGGGTCTGTAGATTGTGAAGGAGCAAAAATGGCCTTTGCAGTGATATGTACTTCTTGTCAGATGTGAAAGTTTAAAGAGAGTTTAAGGGTTACTGCGGATTATATCTGCCATAAATGCTGTTGGATGCGAATCTTATCAGACCGAGTGGATTGATTGGAGAGACAGATAGAAGCGATGAGGAATTTGCAACAGCTACAGTATGTGATGGATGGCAGTTACAGATACAGTCACATAGATGGGTTAACTCCAGGAAGGGTAAGAGAGGTAGACAGCTAGAGCAGGAATCTTTTGTGGGTTTACCCATTTCAAACAGGTATACTGTTTTGGAAAATTTGATGGATTCTCAGGGGAACGTAGCACGAACAGCCAAGTTTCTGGTATTGAGACTGGCTCTAATGCAACGAGGGGTACGTCGGCTTCCAAGAGATAATTGTGTTAGGGGATTCTGTAGTCCGAGGTACAGACAGACGTTTCTGTGGCCAGCAGAGAAAAAGCAGAATGGTGTGTTGTTTCCCTGGTGCCAGGATCAAGGATGTCTCAGAGAGGGTGCAGAATGTTCTCACGGGGGAGAGGGGCCAGCAGGAGGTCATTGTCCACATTGGAACCAACAACATTGGAAGGAAAAAGGTTGAGACTCTGAAGGGAAATTAGAGAGTTATGTAGAATCTTAAAAAGGAGGTCCTCAAGGTTAATAATATCTGGGTTACTCCCAGTGCTACGAGCTAGTGAGGACAGGAATAGGAGGATAGAGCAGATGAATGCATGGCTGAGGAGCTGGTGTATGGGAGAAGGATTCACATTTTTGGATCATTGGAATCTCTTTTGGGGTAGAAGTGACCTGTACAAAAAGGACGGATTGCACCTAAATTGGAAGGGGAATAATATACTGGCAGGGAAATTTGCTGGAACTGCTTGGGAGGATTTAAACTAGTAAGGT
>NC_057731.1:35685279-35753631 GCF_004010195.1 Chiloscyllium plagiosum
AGAGGGAAATCAGGAGGGCAAAACGGGGACTTGAGATAGCTTTGGCAAATAGAATTAAGGAGAATCCAAAGGGGTTTTACAAATCTATTAAGGACAAAAGGGTAACTAGGGAGAGAATAGGGCCCCTCAAAGATCAGCAAGGTGGCCTTTGTGTGGAGCCACAGAAAATGGGGGAGATACTAAATGAACATTTTGCATCAGTATTTACTGTGGAAAAGGATATGGAAGGTATAGACTGTAAGGAAATAGATGGTGACATCTTGAAAAATGTCCAGATTACAGAGGAGGAAGTGCTGGATGTCTTGAAACAGTTAAAGGTGGATAAATCCCCAGGACCTGTTCAGGTGTACCCGAGAACTCTGTGGGAGGTGTACCCGAGAACTCAGACTCTTCAATATTATATTATCCATGCCATTGTCACATCAGGTAAGAGTACACCTGCTGCAGGCAAAACACACATCAGTGTTAGCAGCAATGGGTGTCTACAAAGAAAAGACTCTAACATTATGGAGGCAAACATTTGAAAACCGATTGAAGAACAATTGGACATGCAGTTTTAAAGGCTTTTATAAATATACTAGAAATATCCCTTTACTTTTGGGCAGCACGGTGGCTCAGTGGTTAGCATTGCTGCCTTACTGCGTTAGGGAACCATATTCAATTGCAGACTCGGGAGACTATCTGGGGGAGTTTGCATATTTTCTCTGTGTCTATGTGGGTTTCCTCCAGGTGCTCCTGTTTCCTCCCACAGTCCAAAGATGTGCAGGTTTGGTGAACTGGCCACATTAAATGGCCCATAATGTTAACAAATGTTGAGGAAAAACAAAGATGGATGAACCATGGTTGTTATGTAAATAGTTACAATAAGCTTTGGGTTACGCTGGTAGGACAGACATGTCTGCCCGACTCACTTCTGCCTATTCTAGTTGATTATATTCATACACATAATCATGTAGGGAAGGAGGGAATGGTGGACAGAATTCTCCAAACTTGGTGGAATCCCCACCTGCAAGAAAAAGGAAAACAAGCAGCTGCAAATTGTTGAATTTGTCAAAAGCATAATCTCGGGAAAGGAGTAAAGTGTCCACCAGGTGAAACTCCCTTGCCAAGTGCACCTTTTGTTAGATTTTATCGCATTACCTAGATGTCATTGTTATAAGTATTGCTTAGTGATAATCGATGTATTCTGTAAATGGATTGAAGCTTATCCCTGTACTGACTGCACAGCAACAACTACTTGTAAAATTCTACTTGTAAAAATCATACCCAGATTTGGAATACCAGTACTGGTCTCTTCCGATAATGGCCCCCACCTCATAAACTCATGCGCTCAATCCACCAAAAACCTACTGTTCCCCTCTCAAAATGAACTGTACAGATTGTAGTATTGAGCATATAATATCAAATCACTAAACTCTAAAGCACCTATTGCCATGAGACTGACCATCTATATTTTCTCGACAGAATCCTCTCCTATCTGACCTATTGCCACTGACAGAAATACCTTTACACATTTCCTGTATTCAGTAACTGCTATAATCAACAAGACAAGCTGGAAAAATGAAGAAAGACCAAAAATACCATGCACTCACAATCCTCCATCTGTTACTAATGGTTTCTTTATTCAAGCTAAACCCCTGATCCATGTGTTATCAGCTCACTCTTCCATCATTCTGGTGTACAGTGTATAGGACTCACCCACTTGATGGAAAAACCCATTCGGTAGAATAAGCATGTCGCTGTGTGAAGTGCACTAACAAACCTAAAGGATTCAACGTTAATGTTGTTCTGCTGTTAGGATGGTGCTTTGAAAGACTTTCCGGTCCCCACGACGTGGGGCGAGTGAAACAAAAACTGTGTAAAATATTATCAAAGACACTGCTCGTACTCCTACTTTCCATCTTTTAATACACTTGGACAACCAAACGTTTGATAGCACCCACTGTTTACAAGATTCAGCTCTCGCTCTGATGGACTCGTCATTCACTCATAGAAGTGCACCCTTGGAATTCCTTTTAGCTTTCATTGGCTATGCGAAAACAAAGCCTACCCATATTTACCCAATGACTGGGATGGACATTGTGCCCGAGGATACACCTTACCACTTTTTACTCTCCACCATGAAGTACCTGAAATAGATGATAAATGGAACGCCCACCAACATGTGAATCAGTACGGAACAAAAAGTAGAGGAGAAACAAAACAGGACTTATACAACTTCTTCCATCAACAAACCTGGAGGTCCAGGTTGCTGGGAGGTTTTATTCCTGACTGGGGTGTTGAGATCGCCCTTGATCAGATAAGTGACCTTGTGTATGACATCGAAAAACTTGCCAACTCAACTGCCCACGCTCAGAAGCTCTTGAACAAGGAATTACAGGAGACCCGGATGATGATGCTTCAAAATCAGCTAGTGCTAGATTTCCTCCTTGCTAAAGAAGTAGGTGCTTGTTCAGTCACTGGCCGGCAATGTTGCGTCTATATCAATGATTTGTCAAAGGACATTTCGGTTAACACAGATGTTATCAACAAAACGGGTCAAGACGCTGGGAAGATACCTGCCCCACCGTCATCAGTTTCATGTGGATGGAGTGTTACATGCTGGCTATGGTCGCTGTGCAGATGGATCGTGTGGGATGTACTGATAGTCCTTGGTCTCATCCTAGGAATATACATTGTCATCCACTTAAGCATGAAATAGACCGTATATTGCTTTTTGTCTAAGCCAAAGGGGAATCTGGTTAATTGACCCTTGTCTACTTTTGTACCCCCATGCCCGAACTTCAATGCTGAAATCCAGTATCTTTTAGACCCTGCTCCTCCGGATAATGACTCACCAGAGAAGGCACTTGACTTATTAAGAACACAAATTGACTAAATGGACTAATTATACTTACAGAAGCTATATAGTTGTCATGAAATGACAAAAGGAGGAAATGAGAAAGTTTATAGTCTTAAAACTTGTCCTTAAACATTTAGATCAAAATGTAATTTTGAATTATAGAACACATTTGCTGCACACTAGAAAATAGACAGACAAGGAGGGTAAGACAATTAAGAACATTTACCTTAAGAGGGCACTGAGTGATAACATTCACGGCTGTTCTTTTGTGAAATTAATATCAATGTTTGATTCTGAACTCAAAATGAAACTCGGTATCAATTAACTTCTGTCGCGAATTATTGTTCTTCACTATTGTCTGTCTAGTTCAGAACATGCATTGCTTTTGTTAACTTTTTGTGTTTGTAAACTTGTGTATAAAGATAGCTTGTTTGTGATAGTACAACAGAATAGCCTGCCAGGACTCTTGAAGATCTGATGTTCTACTCTCCTGGATTATTAGCCTGGCTTATAGGTATCAGTATTATATAGTAACAGTGATGCTATTAGTAAATGAAGGGAATGATTAAACTTGAACTAAACTGTCTGTAAGAGTTTTTTTTATTCCTGACTACTAAAGGTACAATCTCCGGAATGAACCATGAGAGGCTTACAGGTTGATTTCACAAGGGATTCCCTGGACTGTCTCAAGTCTGTACTTCAACACAAACATTTGAAAGCCGACTGAAGAACAATTCAGTTCAAGGGGACGGCACCGTGGCTCTGTGGTTAGCACTGCTGCCTCACAGCACCAGGGTCCCAGATTCAATTCCAGCATTGGGCAACTGTCTGTGTGGTGTTTGCACATACTCCCCCTGTCTGTGTGGGTTTTCTCTGGGTGCTCCGGTTTCCTCCCACAGTCCAAAGATGTGCAAGTTAGGTGAACTGGCCATGCTAAATTGCCCAGTGTCAGGGGGAATACAGGGTAGTGGAATGGGTCTGGGTGGGTTACTCTTCGGAGGGTCGGTGTGGACTTGTTAGGCCGAAGGGCCTGTTTCCATACTGTAGGGAATGTAATTTAATTGGATATGCTGTTTTAAAGGCTTTTATCGAAATTTATTTCATGGGGTTAAACACCACTGATTTGTGATCCTTCTATATATCACCTGATAATGTATTATGGCAAAGCTTGGTAGACCCAACCAGAGGGTGCTGAGTTGTCGCTCGTTTGCATTCTGGGAATGCAATCAGGGTAGGTGTGAAAAGTATCCTGGAAGAACCTGCTGTTAAGGAACACTTTGCCTCAAATATTACATGACTGTAGTGTTTCCATCCTTCCTTCCTTCCTCTAACCAAATAAAAGGGAAGAGGCAAGGTTCAGAGGAGACAGAACATTGAGAGAGGAAGGTAAATAGTGACAGTTCCAGCAGGTAAAGGAGCACAAGCCTAAATTGTGTCTTGAAACTGTTGTTAATGAGTGATAGGTAGGTTTTGAGAAATTGTTATTGGAGCAGAGAGCATCAGAAGCTTTAACTTAGTATTAAAAGTATTTAACACGGTCAGGTTTAAGTAACTTAAGAGGATGGTGGTGGAGGGTTGTTTTTCAGACTGGAGGCCTGTAACCAGTGGAGTGCCACAAGATCGGTGCTGGGTCTGCTGCTTTTATTCATTTATATAAATGATTTGGATGTGAACATAGAAGGTATAGTTAGTAAGTTTGCAGATGACACCAAAATTGGAGGTGTAGTGGATAGCAAAGAAGGTTACCTTAGATTACAGCAGGATCTTGATCAAATGGGCCAGTGGGCTAAGAAGTGGTAGATGGAGTTTAATTTAGATAAATGTGAGGTGCTGCATTTTGGGAAAGCAAATCTTAACAGGACTTGTACACTTAATGGTAAGTCCTAGGGACTGTTGCTGAACAAAGAGACCTTGAAATACAGGTTCATAGCTCCTTGAAAGTGGAGTCGCAGGTAGATAGGTTAGTGAAGGCAGCGTTTTGGTATGCTTTCCTTTATTGGTCAGAGTATTGAGTACAGGAGTTGGGAGGTCATACTGCAGCTGTACAGAACATTGGGTTAGACCACTTGTGGAATATTGCGTCTAATTCTGGTCTCCTTCCTATCGGAAAGATGTTGTGAAACTTGAAAGGATTCAGAAAAGATTTACAAGGATGTTGCCAAGGTTGGAGGAATTGAGCTATAGGGTGAAGCTGAATAGGCTGGGGCTGTTTTCCCTGGAGCGTTGGAGACTGAGGGGTGACCTTATAGAGGTTTACAAAATTATGAGGGGTATGGATAGGATAAATAGACAAAGTCTTTTTCCTGGGTGGGGGAGTCCAGAACTAGAGGGCATAGGTTTAGGATGAGAGGGGAAAGATATAAAAGAGACTTAAGGGGCAACTTTTTCACGCAGAGGGTGGTATGTGTACAGAATGAGCTGCCAGAGGAAGTGGTGGAGACTGGTACAATTGTAACATTTAAAAGGCATCCAGATGGGTATATGAATAGGAAGGGTTTAGAGGGATATGTTCCAGGTGTGGGCAGGTGGGACTAGATGGGATTGGGATGTCTGGTTGGCATGGACTAGTTGGACTGAAGGGTCTGTTTTCATGCTGTACATCTCTGTGACTCTATCCCTTTACTGTTGGGCGGCACGATGGCTCAGTGGTTAGCATTGCTGTCTTACAGCACCAGGGATCCGGGTTCGATTCCATACGCGGGCAACTGTCTGTGTGGAGTTTGCATGTTCTCCCTGTGACTATGTGGGTTTCCTCTGGTGCTCCAGTTTCCTCCCACAGTCCAAAGATGTGCAGGTTTGGTGAACTGGCCATGCTAAATTGCCCATAATGTTCAAGGATGTGTAGGTTAGGTGCGTTAGGGTAAGGGAATGGGTCAGGGTGGGATACACTTCAGAGGGTTAGTGTGGATTTGTTGGGTCTAATGGCCTGTTTCCAAACTGTAGGGTTTTATGATTACTTAAAAACAAAATAGTGAAAATTGCCAATAAAGTCAAAACTAAAATGATAGAGACTTGTACCAGTGAGTTCTTCATCTCATTCTCTTTGTCAAAAAAAGGATAGACAGCCTCTTGTTCCAATTTGTGTTTGAGAAAAAGGGTAGTTAAATAGTCCTAAAAGTATAGATTCAAATGCTTCCTGCAAAAACAGTTTTCTGCACTAAGAGGTTTATTTTCATCCAGACCTCTTTCTTTCATAATTTTCTTTCTTTAGATGACACCAAGCCTTTATAAATCCTGCATAATGCAATTATATTTTAACACAATCCACTTATACGTTAAAACCTGCAACTACCAACCTGTAAATCTTGAGCCAATACTCCTGAAGGAACCAAGGGCAGTAAATGAGTAGCAATGAAGAAATAAAGGGAAACAGAAGGAAAAAAAGAGAGAGCGCAAAACTAGAAGAAGAAATATAAAAATACTGAATTGAGCTTCTCAAGAAAAGGCAGACAACAACAACCATCTGATGAAGGAGCAGCACTCTGAAAGCTAGTGCTTCCAAATAAACCTGTTGGAGTATAACCTGATGTTGTGTGATTTTTAACTTTGTCCACCCCAGTCCAACACTGACATCTCCAAATCATAACAACAGAAGCTAAATACTTACTTATGGAATGGACATCCAGTGATACTTTATGGATCTACAGCTATTCAAACAATGTATGCTGTCTATTTTACAAATGAAAGAATAAATGATCCTGAGAGTTCTGAAAATCTTGCTTCTATGAGCAAGAAAATACTTTGCAGAATTAACACATCTGATTTGATCTTTCCATCGAGAATCAGTAAAATCCAGAAAAAATTTGGAAAGATCTCAAAGACCAGATCAAAGTATCAATTAACAGACTTCAACACATGTCAGACTGACTGAAACTCCCACTGTCTATTGGAAAATGCTGTGGCAATGGGCCTGAGTCTAAGTTTTCTGAAAAGCAGCTGTCAGAGAGTCTCATTGAATTAGGAATTACGGGCAATGTATTAGCATGGATAGAGAATTGGTTAACTAACAGGATGCAGAGTGGGGATAAATGAATGCTTTTGTGGTTGTCAATCTGTGACTAGTGGTGGGCCTTAGGGGTCAGTGTTGGGACTGCAATTATTCACAATTTACGTAGATGATTTGGAGTTGGGGACCACGTGGAGTGCGTCAAAGTTTGCGGATGACATTAAGATGAGTGGTACAGCAAGGTGTGCAGAGGACTGTGAAACTTTGCAAAGGGGTATAGATAGTTTAAGTGAGTGGGCAAAGGTCTGGCAGATACAATTTTAATAATTTTAATAATTTTAACAATTTAAATAATTTTTCAAGTACAATTTTAATAATTGTGAAGTCTCCATTTTGATAGGAATAACAGTAAAAAGGATTATTACTTGAATGATAAAAAATTGCAGCATGCTGTGCAGACGGACCTGGGTGTTCTTGTGCACGAATCACACAAGGTTGTCTGCAGATGCAACAGGTAATTAGGAAGGAAATGGAATTTTGTCCTTCATTGCTACAGGGATTGAATTTAAAAGCAGGTTTTGTTGCAGCTTTATAGGGTGCTGGTGAGGTCACACCTGGAGTACTGTGTGCAGTTTTGGTGTCCTTACTTAAGAAAGGATGTACTGGCACTAGAGGGAGTGCAGAGGAGATTCGCTAAGCTGATTCCAGAGTTGAGGGGGTTGACTTATGAGGAAAACTGATTGGACTGGGATTCATTGGAATTCAGAAGAATGAAGGGGGATCTTACAGAAACATGTAAAATTACGAAGGGAATTGATAAGATAGAAGTAGAGAGGATGTTTCCACTGGCGACTGAAACTAGGACAAGAGGACATTGTCTCAAAATTAGGGGGAACAGATTTTGGGACTGAAATGAGAAGGAACTTCTTCACCCAGGGGATTGCCAATCTATGGAATTCCCTACCCAGTGAAATTGTTGAGACTTTCTCAGTAAATGTTTTTAAAGCTAAGACAGATAATTTTTTTGAACAGTTAAGGAATTAAGGATTATGGTGAGAAGAGTGGTTAAGTGGAGCTGAGGGCACGAAAAGATCAACCATGATCTAATTGAACAGTGGAGCAGGCTAGAAAGGGCCAGATGGCCTACTCCTGCTTCAAGTTTTTATTTTTTTTAATAGAATCCCTATAGGATGGACACAGGCCATTTGGCCTAACATGTCCACACTGTCACTCCAAACAGTATCCCACCCAGACCCATTCCTCTACCCTATTACTTTACATTTCCCCTGACTAATGCACCTACACATCCCTGAACAATTGCATGGGCAATTTAGCATAGTCAATTCACCTAGAGGATCTGGTGTCAACATACGATCACTATCCATCCAAAAAGACATGTACTTAAGCAAGTGGTGATCCATGGGTACAGCCTGTGACAGACTATCTCAGTGGACCACCAATTTCAATAACTAGTACTACAGTCCCAATACACAAGCTTACCTTGGCCTCCTGGTAGATAGCAATGGTGCAGAAGTGGCAGGATTACTAATATTCATAAATCTCAGTGTGGCCACAATTTGTGAGATTTAAATAACTCAATGTGGCAAAACAGACCATGCATAATGCAATCAAGTCCACCTAGATCAAAAGTGCCTCAAACATTTCACTTAAAGGGTTCTCATATAAAATACTGCCCATGGAAGAACTAAACCCCAAATTATCCTGAGTTAGATTATTTTTCAAACTAGATACAAAGCACAGCTTTGGTTTGTCCAATTAGCAGGAAAGCCCCCAGAAGCTCATGACATTTAGGATATTATTTGGATGGTACCATTTCTGATGGTCACCATTTGGGCGATCTGTAAGCCAAGATATATTCCAGTAGCATATAGGTAGGATTATCAAAAATGTACCTGGCCTTATTTGCATAGTTGATTGTATTGCAGTCAAGGCACAGATAAGGGCGGAATGTGACCACAACTTCATCCACTAATGGCAGCAATGCAGACAAAGATTGAAATTTAACAGCATGAGGAGGTTGTGATAGGAGTGGATAGAGGAGGAGACTGCCACAGGGGACTCCAAGGAATGAGTAGAAAAGGAGGCTGCAAATGTGTCATAAGGAAGTTGCAAGAGAAGTGGGGTGAGAAGAAAACTATGAGGAATGAGGGCTAAAAGGAACATTGCAAGTGGAATAGGGTGAGGGAGAAGGGAGTGAGAAAGAGGTTGCTTGGAGGGGCGGGAGAATGGTGAAGGGTGAGAGATGCTGTGGGGAGAAAGAACAGTTTTAAACCTGTCAACAAATAAATATTCAGCTACCTGGAAACCAGGAAATCTGGATTTCACTGAGCTAATAAACTCCTTGCAAATGAATGTGGAAACTTGGTTTAAAGACTACATAAGCTACTATGTGGCAGAAAAATGTAGTGGATAAAATGAACACCATGAGTCAACTGTAAAACTTAAGTTTGAGATTGAGAATGAGAGATGCAATTGAATGGTGGTGATTGCCAATTTAAAATGTTCTGGTTGTGCATTGGGATGGAAGCACATTAGATGTGACCCACCAGTCTATGGAAGATATGTTTAAGACAATTTGTTCTGTGTAGAAGAGTGTGTCAGTAATATTGAAAAAAACTTGTTGCCTTGTGCCATTTAAATACAGTAGTGTTGAGGGAATTGATATTTTCCTTGTATGTAGTGTCTTTACGTTTAATAAAGAGTTGGTCATTATTGAGGATATTAATGAATTCTTCTAATTTTGCTTCTGTGCAAGCGGACTCTTGTGGATAATGCCCCTATCTCTGATCCAGGAGGCCTATGTTGAAGTCCCACTTGCTCCAGAGATACATAATAACATTTCTAAACAGGTTGATTAGAAAATATCAGCTTCTGCATGAATGCAACTATTCCATCTGTCAATACAAACATGGAAAGCATTGTCACATGACTGCATTACCTAATAAATGAATGAATGAGAATGAAAATCAAACAGCCCAAAGAAGCAAAACACTTAAGAGCCATAGAAAAAAAATCACCTTCAGCCCTGGTATAATGCCAGCATAAGTTAAGACTTATATTAAAGAAGCTACAGCTGATTGACTTTCACAAACTCAGAGTCATGCTAAAACACTTCAAGCCAATGAAGTAATTCTAAAGCATTGGAAGGCAATGGTAAAGTGATATTGTCCCAGGTAATATTCTGAGGACATAGGTTTTAATCATATCATGGCAGATGTTAGAATTTGAACTATAAGGAAAATCTAATGATGACTGTGAAATCACTGTCAATTGTTTTAACAACCCATTAGATTCACCAATGTTCGTTAGGTACAAAAAACTGCAATGGTTTGGGTTGGGTTACATATGTTTTCAATGTACAACCATGTCGTTGACTCTTAACTACAATCTGAAATGGTCCAACATGCCACTCAGTTGTATCAACTGCTAGAAAGTCTCAAAATGGGATGAAGTTGGACACCCACTTGGCAACAGCCTAATCACTGGAAGTGATGAAAAACTCAGTCGTAATGAGCCTGCAAGTCCTTCTTGCCAAGTTTTGGGGACTAGTGCCAAAATTGAGAGTGCCATCTCATAGGTTACACAAGTAATAGCCTGACACAGTCATACACGCAGAATCATACCTTAAGATACAATATCTCAGACAACACCATCACTGTCCCTGGGTATGTCCAGCGACAGGATAGACACAAAATAGTGGTATCCAGTTAGGAGGGAATTGCTCTGGGAGTTCTCAACATTGACTCTGAACCACACCACGTCTCATGGCATCAGGTCAAACATGGGCAAGGAGATTTCCTGCTGTTTACCACGGGCAACCAACATCCCCACTACCTCAGCTGACAAATCAATATTCCATGTTGAGGAAGCATAGAGGGTGGCAAAGGGGCAGAACATATTCTGGGTAGGATATTTGAACGTCCATCATCAACAGTGGCTCATCAGCACCACCACCACCAACTGAGCTGAAGTCCTGAAGAAAACAGCTGCTAGACAAAGTCTGCAACAGGTGGAAGAGAACCAAAACGTGTGGTAAACATACATCCTCATCAATTTTACTACTGCAAATGCATCTCACCACATCAGTGTGGTTAAGAGTGACCAATGCACAGTGCTTGTGAAAACAAAGCCCTGTCTTCACAATGAAGATTTCTCCATGTTGCATTATCATGATGCTAAATGTGATAGACTTTGAAGAGATCTGGCAACTCAAGATTGGGCAGCCATGAGGAGCTGTGAGCTACTAGCAGCTGCAGCAGCAGAATTGTACTCGTGGACACTGTGTAACTTCATGGTTCTGCATATCCCCCATTCTATCATTACCATCAAGCCAGGGAATTAGACGGCCAACAATGAAGAAAGCAGAAGGGCCTGCCTAGGAACAGCACCAGGCAAACCTTAAAATGAAGTGCAAATCTAGTGAAGCTACAAAACAACTAAAAGATCACAAGCAATAATGGATAGACAAGATTAAGTGATTCCACAATCAACAGATCAGATCTAATCTCTGCAGTCCTGCCACATCCAGTTGCAAATGGTGAGGGACAATTTACAATTTACAGATCCACAACAACTCCCTCCATCCTCAATGATGGTGGAGCCCAATGCAAAAGGTAAGACTGAAGCAGTTGCAACAATCTTCAACCAGAAGTGCCGAGTGGATGATCCATTTGGGCCTCGTCGAGAGGTCCCCACGATCACAGATGTTAATCCTCACCTAATTCAATTCACTCCATGTGATGTCAAAAAAATGAGGATACTGCAACTACAGCTATAGATCCTTACAACATTCCAGCAATAGTACTGAATATATGTGCTCCAGAACTTTCGTGCCCTTAGCAAAGGGAATCAAACATGGGCAAGGAGATTTCCTGCTGTTTACCACGGGCAACCAACATCCCCACCACCTCAGCTAACAAATCAATATTTCAAGTTGAAAACCACTTTGAGGAAGCATGGAGGGTGGCAAAGGGGCAGAACATATTCTGGGTAGGGTATTTGAATGTCCATCATCAACAGTGGCTCAATAGCACCACCACCAACTGAGCTGAAGTCCTGAAGAACACAGCTGCTAGACAGAGTCTGCAACAGGTGGAAGAGAACCAAAACGTCTGATAAACATATATCCTCATCAATTTTACTACTGCAAATGCATCTCACCACATCAGTGTGGTTAAGAGTGACCAATGCACAGTGCTGTTCCAGTACAGCTACGACACTGCCACCTACCTGACAATGTGGAAAACTGCCCAGGTATGTCCTACATGCAAAAAGCAGAACAAATTCAAATGAGACAATTACCATGCCATCAGTTTATGTTCTATCATCAGTAAAACGATGGAAGTTGTCATCAACAATGCATCAAGCAGCACTTCCTTAACAATAGTATGCTCACTGACCCTCTGTTTGGGTTCCAGCAGGGCCAGTCAGCTCCTTGGACAGAATACAGCCAAATGAGCTGAATTTAAGCTCAGTTGACGGTGACTGCCATTAACATCAATGCCACATATGAGTGAATGCACCATCAAGAAGTCTTAGTAAGCCAACAGACAATGGGAATTGGGGGAAAACTACTTTCAGATTGGAGTCACACCCAACATAAGTGAGGATAGTTTGTGGTTGCTCGAGGTGAGTCATTTTTGCAGGAGTTCCTCAGAGTAGTGCCCTAAGGCCAATCACATTCAGTTGATTCATTCATGTCCTTCCCTCCAACATAAGGTCAGAAATAGGGATGTTCACTAATAAGGTAAACAATGTTCAACATTACTTGGAACTCCTCACATAATGAAGCAGTCCTAGGCAATGCAACGAGACTTAGACAATATCCATGTTTTGGCTGACAAGTGTAAAGTAACATTCACCCCACACAAGTGGCAGGCGATGACCACTGGGGAGGTGATTGCCTACTGGTTTTATTGCTAGACTATCAATCCAGAGATCCTGGTAATGTTTTGGGGATCCAGATTTGAATCCTGCCATGGCAGATTGTGGGATTTAAATTTAATAAATATTATTTCTGGAATGAGGAGTCTAATGCTGGCTATAAAATCATTGTCGATTGTCAGAAAACCCATCAGGTTTACTAATATCCTTTGGAAAGGAAATTGCTGTCCTTATCTAGTCTGCCCTATATGTGACTCTAAACCCACAGAAATGTGACTGACACTTAACTGCCCTCTGAGCAATTAATGAATAAAAAAAACTCCAACAAGAGAGTTTTATCATAGTCCCTTGACATTAAATGGCATTATTGAATTCCTCCTCTCAACAATATCACTGATCAGAAACTGAACCGAACCTGCATACAATTAATTACTGTCGATGCTGGAAATCTGAAACCTAAGCAGAATTGCTGAAGAAACTCAGCAAGTCTGGCAGCATCCATGAAGAGAAAGCAGTTAAGATTTTGACCATTCTTCAGATCTGTTCTTCTGGCTACAAGCTCAGAGGCTCGGCATCCTACAGTGCGTAACTCACCTCCTGACTCCCAAAAGCCAATTCATCATCGAGAAGGCACAAATCAAGAGTGTGCTGCAATATGCCTGATTTGCCTGAATGAATTCAGCTCCAATCAAAGTAGCCCACTTGATTGGCAACACATCCACAAACTCCATCCTGTACCAATGCTCAGTAGCAGTAATGTGAACCATTTACAAAATGCATTGCAAATAGTCACCAATGTTCCTTACACAGCCCCTTCCAAGCCTATGGCCACTGCAATCTAGAAGTACAAGGGCAGTATATATTTGGGAATATCACCACCAGGAATTTCCCTTCCAACCTTCTCAACATCCTTTACATCACTGTCTCTTCAGCGTTGCTGGGCCAAATTCCTGGATGTATCCACACTAAATGGAATGCAGCAATTGAAGAAGGCAGAGCACCACCATCTATCTTGTCAAAAGCAACTAGGGATATGAAATAAATGCTAGCCCAGACAATGATGTCCACATCACATAATGATCTTTTTAAAAAGGTCTTTTCTAATGTGGAAGCTCAACAATAATGAGACAACGACCTGATGGTTTAGTAATATTGATTGAAGGATACATTTTGGCTAGGACACCAAAGCGAACTCCTCTGCTCTTTTTAAAATTAGCCAAAGGAACTTTATGCCAAATCGAGGGAGAAAGTAGGACTTCAATTTCATACTTGAAATACACCTTCAGTAGTGGAGTAATCCATCATTCATGCAATTAAGTGTCAGCTAAAATTCTGTGTTCGGGTGGATTGTAAATTCATAGACTTTTTGCCATCTGAGTCAATGTTACTAATATATTAGGGCTGGTCAACAGAATTGATGCAATTTATCTCTTATTGGACTAGATAAGGTTTATGTCTTAGCTCTATATTAGGTTTGGAAAAGCTAAAGATGCAGGAGCAAATACTGGAGTGAAAGGAAAACATCTGAAGATCATAAAATAAAGGCAGTAAATGAGATATATTGCAAAAACTACAGCAGCAGACATTAACTGCACTGCTTGCTAAAAATTTGAATGCTCTCACCCTGTAAGGATAGAAAACATGAAGATCATTCAGTCCTTTAGGAATGAAACTTAAGCCATACCATAGTTTTCCATATCTAGTAATTCTCAATATATTTGTTTAATAAGATCCTTTGACAGATTTGTAAAATAAAAACAAGATGTAAATCGCTGATTAAGGCAGAGGACTTTCTGAATTCCTTTATAGGTCTTGTATAAAAGTATGCTTCCTAATGCATCTCTACAAAAAAAATATTAAGAGTAGATCAAAATTACAGAATGAATTATATGGGACTGAACTTCAAACCTTCCAGCAAAATTTAATTTATTCAATTTAAAGGTAAATGGCACACTATGTGCAAATACTTACAACTTTGGAATAGCAGTGTAGTGTTAACAATTTAGAACTGTAGATTTTAGGTAATTAACCAACGTCCATCCCGATTTTGTTTGAAACAAAGAAGACTTGTTTTTCCTTTCAACCTTTATTGCACCTGAAATGAGTGTATATTTCTCTTGGGGATCTTCTACTTAAAATGTTCTTTAGCCCAATTCCAAATATGATTTTTTTTTAAAAAGCTGACCCTATCTATGTGTGGCAGTCTTTACATATGCCTTCAAGTGGTAGTAGCATATCTGCTGAGCACTTAAACTGACTATAGCATGATCAATGCATAATATTTCATTCACAAACCAAATTCATAAAAGGGGCATGACGTGGATATTAGGTCCATGGCATAGGATGATTAGAATCAAGGTCAGTTTTAGGTATGCATCTTGGACAGCTACTGAAACGTCCCAAGATATGATGAATGGCTCATTGTGAAGGGGCTGTGTGTACACTGTTCACTACACTGAACCTTTCGGTGACTTTTTTGAAGGATTTACTCAGACTTTCAATGGACAAGAATACATGAAAAGAATGAAACAGAATCAACCAAAGTATTCCAAAGAGTTTGTGAAAAGCTTGAACTGTTACTAACTTGAAAAAAAACTGCTCAGCATCATGGTTTCTAAAATAGTAAGATATATAAAATGCTTAAAAGTTCAGAAGAAAATGCTACTGATTAAAATTCCAAGAAAGGCTATTCTAGAGAGCATTAAATTAAAGCAGCACTATGAAATATAAAATGACACAAAAAGGTTTTCCTACTTTAAAAAGAATCAAGATAAATTTCACACGATGGTAGATTAGTTACAAAGTTGGTCTACCATAAATGCTGTCATATCAATAAGCCATGAAAATAGATAATCTATTGTTTTAACGGTACAATTTTAAAATTAAAACGGCCTTAATTCTGGAATCTATCACATCCTCCAGTGTGTGTAAATTGCAGTCAAATCAACATCAAAAACAAGCAGCAGCAGGAACTGAGAATAAAGAGAAGCTTTTGAAACTCATTATACCTGAACGGGCACTAATGGATTACCATTAATGTCACTATAGGTTTTCACAAGGGGCAGGGAAGTCTACCCCTCGTTAAAATTATAGAGCTATTAATACTCTCATTTACCTCCGAAGGCAAATTCTGGACGCCTGGTGAGAAGAGCAGAAACCAATTCTTAAGTTAAAAGTGACTTCTTAATGATCTCATCACATAATCAAATGCCCTTGACATCTGGAGAGATAAAACTAGATCCTATTGTTTCCATCTTGTAAGAATTGAGTTAACACAGGCTGCTAAAAACCTAAGGTTTACGAACGTCAGGTCTGCCTGTTGACCCTCAACAGAAAGCTGGATTGCATGCTTAGCAATCTTGCTTCAAATTTTATACTCTTCTGAATGTGGTTTTCAAAAGAAATCTTGTACTCACTGGAAAAGTAGACCAAGTCTATACACCAACCTCATCTTACTGTGCCTTCACAACTTTACAAGGACTGCTGCAAGTTTAGCCAAGTGTACCCATCTGAATCTGAACACGTTCTGAAAAGAATCTTCGCCAGACACTGACAAAAATCACATCAGTTAAAATTCATACCTTTGATTTTCAAGTTATTATTAATTAATCCCCTTTCCTTTCTTTTTCTCTTCCAGGTATGCTTATGTGGTTGGATGTGTTGTAACAATTACCCCAACCCTGGGTTTCAATGCATCAATAAATCTTATTTCTGTTTTAAATCCATAGGAGTTTTTCTTTGGGGAAAATGTAATAAAAACCTCTTTTGTTTCCATTCCAGATTAAGAAAGCTGACAATCTATAGAATCTGCCTTAACTGCACTTGCTATTTGAAATGTTCTGCAAGGTTTTTGACAACAGTCTGTCTATTACACCAAATTTAGCTTAGATAAATTCTAACTGGATATTAAAAAAATATTTTGTAAAGCTATAGTATTACTATTCTAACTCTGTATAACAACGTTTATTGTTATTGTTGAAACATCTAGGATTCTTAAGGGGCTTGACAGATTAAGTGCTGAGAGGATGTTTCCCATCATGGGAGAGGCTAGGCCCAGAGGGTATAGTCTCTAAGCATGAAGGTGCATCAATATAAGACTGAGTTGAGGAGGAATTTCTTCTCTAAAAGGATTGAGAATCTTTGGAACTTCTTGTCACAGACAGCTATGGAGGCAGATTCCTTGTATACATTTGAAGCTGGGACAGATGGATTCTTGATCAATAAGGAAATCAAAAGTTATGAGGAAAGAGCCAGAAAGTGCTGCGAGAAATGTCAGATTAACTGTGATCCTATTGAGATTAGAGGAGCCAAATGGCTCTTGTTACTATTTCTTACGATAGTATGACTGTTTGTTCAAAATCATGAATCCTCATGGAGCCTCGTTTTTTTAGTAAATACTTGGGATCCCACAGCATTTCCACGTTGAAAAGTGGTTACTGGCCCCTGGGCAGATCATTTCATAAATTCGGTGATCTGGTCTGGGATCATAAACTTAAAAGATTAACTCAGAAACAGATGGTTTGGGGAACTTGTTGCAGGATTCATCAAAAAGTAAGGGAAGAAGAGATTTTAAAGAACACTTCAGCTTACACGTAGTAGAGGAGAAACATAAAGAAATTCAAATTATCTCTCTCCTGTCATTAGCAATATCTCCTCCAGTTCAATTATTAGTTCACTCCTTTAGCTGGTCTGAGCAGCTCATTTACTTTTATATATGTTGAATCACACTGCTCTATAACTTCTAATACAATCATATGAAATTTGTAAAATTTCTTACTGGAATCATGGGTTATGTGATAAAAACATGTGAATTATGTAGTGTAAGTGGACATGGCAATATCTTTCGAATAAGAGATATTAAAGATCAACTAAATAAAGGCTTTACTTTTGTCATAAATGAAAGTTGCCTGTTTATTCCTGACTTCACAAATTACCATGATAGTTAAATTCTCTCATGTATCACTGTAAATTACAAACATTTATTTCATAAATGGAAGGTCAGTGAAACACGTCTGTTCTATTTAACACAAGTAGCAATATTAGTGCTTAGCATAGCTTTATTCAATATCAAACCTTAAACTGAAGTACCGGAGAAAAACGACTTACTACATACACTTATGGGGCTTATTCTTTGTATCATAGTAGATAGTGTTATACTTTAGATGGATTATTTTATAATAGGTTTCAAAATAACAATCTTGGCAATGGGAGAGTTATCTAATTGTTAACATCTTCACCCATTTATCTGTTGAACCTATACAGAATAATGCAGCAATTTAGCAATATCAAGGCTCACCCAAACTCTTGGCACTGTGCTTTGAAAAACATCAGCTGTGATCTGAACCTTTAAAAAAAGAATGCACTAAGTTGAAATGGGAGTATCAGCTAATTTTTGTGGGTTGAAAATTCTGCCATATAAAGTAACATCTGTCAAATATTAATTCCTTCACTGCAACATATTTTCTGGAAGATAAGTATTGTTCCTGTTTTGTAGGCTGACAAATTTAATGTACAAAATGTAGCATGAAAAAGTCAAATGTTAAAGTCAAGTTGACTTGGTGCTATAAATAAGAGGCTTGTAATATATTGCACCCATTCATATTACAATTAGAAAACACATTAGGTCATCTTACAATCAACTTTAATTATGGAGTAGCATCAAATCAGTCACGCTATTCAACTTTCCTCTAGCCCTTCCACTCCTAACTCATGCATTATTTACAAGAATAGACTAAGGACAGTATAGGCTACACCAAATAATTTGGCTTTAGAAAAGCTTTACATCTGAGTTTGTGCTAGATCTTATGTTTGAGTTGTAAAAAAAGTGCCAAAAAGATGCTTCCTTCCTTTACACATCAATCACTTGGGCTATAATTCAGAGTTTCCTCCAAGAGCTATTCGATGAATGTTAGAACCCCACAGACTGACAATTGCCAAGATATTGTTTTAATGTGCTTCAGCTAGCTTTCCTGACAACTGTTTGAACCATCCATTATGTTAAATATGAACCTGCACTCTAATATCACACCGCTCATGTAATTTTCTTTCTTACCAATTAGCAAACATCTAACCAAATTACAACATTTTATCTCTTATATACTTTCAGGGTTGAGAAAAATGTCAAACTTCATATATTACATCATGCCAATGACGCATTTCAAAATATTATTAATGTGATTTACCAGTTCATGTTTACTCATTATCTCCACAGCAAACCAGAGTGAAAATAAGTCCTTTGGTTTGCTGGAAACTGGTGATAAAAGTATCAAATACCATCGACAGTTCCCACAGTAATATTTTCAACAAAGGAAACATACAGTGTTGACAGCAGTGGTTCAGTGATCTGTTGCCTGATTACCTGCAGACAGTCTCCGCATTTACAGAGAAAAGCTGAAATTTATCCTGCCTAAGTCACAAGCTGACTTTATTTCTGAGGCAGAATACACTTTAAATGTATCCATTTTCCTAGTTTACAATTCCCCTGGCTTATACGCTACTTAGTTTCACCTCTAGAAACACCTAACCTCCATACAGCATATAATATATCAACGTCAGAAATCAGGAGCTGTCTAGAAAATCTAGCATTTATTATTGGATTTTAAATACTAGATAATTTTGGTAAGTTAATTATACACTTTCAGATCAAATAACAAGCCTTATAAACTGTCCAATAACCAAGAGAAGCAGTACAGTTAGCATTCCTTTGAAGCAAAATTTTGGCTGCATTTATTTCTTAATTAATACAGGAGTAAACAATTCCCCTGAAGAAAAATCAACATTATCAAGTGGATTATTTTGGCTATTTTCCAGTTTTTTGGTTTGAAACCAGGGAAGATTGATTGGATGATAATCCTCACTCTACCAGAGTGAGGATGCTGTGGCAAATAAACGGAGTCTTAATACCTGGGGTAAAATTCTTCCCATTTCACCACAAATTAGTGTTTCACTCAAAAACCACAGAAAAACACTTGAATTTTCATTAATGGGAATGTGGATATGGTTACCAGGGCCAGTGCTTGTTAACCACCATTCACTGCTTGATAAGTTGATGGTGGCCTGCTTTCTTGACCTGGTGCTGCCCATGCATTGAAGGTGCTACCACAGTGCTGTTGGGTATCATTTTCTAGGATTTTTATTCAACTGCAGTTCAAGGAATAATGATATGAGCTACTTAAGTCAAGATGATACATGGTTTCGCAAGGGAAAGGAGGCAGTGGTGTTCCCATGTATTTGTTGTCTTTGCCTTTCTCGGTGATGGGAATTAAACGCACAGTACTTCATTTATGAACTTCTAGATCATTGCATGAGATGCAGAAGTACCAGATTATTTTGTCTTGAACGGCATTGAGCTTCTTGCGAATTGTCATAGCTGCATTCATTCAAACAAATTCTAACTATTCCAGGGCATAACTGATTTGTGCCTTGTAGATGTTGGAAGGTTTTGGTGAGTTAGAAGTAAACCTCTAAGTTATTAATTAGAGTAAGTTACTATCACAAAAGATTGAGGTTTCCCAATGGATCAGGAAAGAAAAGGAACACCTGAATATGGGTGATTGGTAGAGACCAGAAAGTCTCAAATTTTATCCCAAGCTTGCTAATCTTGAGCAATTAGTTTTTATCCCTGGGCTAACAATCAATTTGTTGATTACTATCCATTGAATTTCTCGGAAGTGCATTTTTGGGGAAATCAGGAAGAATAACATTATGGCTAAGATCCTCCTCTACCAATATGCCAGCAAATACATCATGCATATTCATACGCAGAATCACGTGGCAATTTCAAACATAATTCTAACCAGTCTTTGCTCTCCATTGTCCAAGACTGATGCGTTCACCTCCTAAATGTGTGCCGATCACTCCCGCAACTCATTGTTTGAACTTTTCTGTCAGACTTCTGATCAATGCAATATTGATTTGACTTTTTGTAATTATAAATTACTTCCGAAGACATTGTAACTTTTTTACAATTCATACATGGGGATATGGCTTCACTGGCTGAAGTATTTGTTGCCCACCTCTTTGAGAATGTGGTGGTGAGCTGCCTTTTTGAACTGCTTCTGTACGCACTACAACAATGCTGTTACTACAATCAATCATAATCCTTATAATCATAAAATTAAACAACACAACAGGAAGCCATTCCACACACAGCATCAGCACCAGTTTTCAGTAATAGGAACAGTAGTAAACCATTTAACCCATTAAGCCTTCTCCACCTTTTAATTAGATTATGGTTGATCATCCAACTCAATACCACTTTGCCACACTGTCTCCATGTCCCTTGATGTCAGTAGTCTCCAAAGATCTATTGATTTCTATGTTGTGCATGCTCATTAGAGCCTGCTGGAGGAGAGAATTCCAAAGATTTACCATGCACTGAGTATAGAAATCCCTCGTCATGTCAGGCTTAAAAAGCTTATCCCTTATTCTGAGATATTGCCCTGGTTCACAAACATCACTAGGGAAAACATCCTAACCACATCCATCCTGTCATGTCCTGTAAGAATTGTGAATGTTTCAAGGAGATCACCTCTCATTCCTGAAACTCGAGTGAATGTAGATCCGGTCTGCTCAATGTCTCCTCAGAAGCAAATCCCACAATTTCAGGGATTAGCGTCATAGAGATGCACAGCATGGACACCGACCCTTCGGCCCAACTCGTCCATGCTGACCAGATATTCTAACTTTATCTAGTCCCACTTGCTCGCACTTGGCCCACCTCTAATCCCTTCCAATCGTGTATCTATCCAGATGCCTTTCAAACGTTGTAACTGTACCAGCCTCTACCACTTCCTCTGATAGCTCTTTCCAAACATACACCACCCTTGCTTGAAAAAGTTACCTCTTAGGTCCCTTTTAAATCTTTCCCCTCTCACCCTAAACCTATGCCCTCTAGTTCTGGACTGCCCCAACCCAGGGAAAATACCTTTTCTATTTACCCTATCCATGCCCCTCATGATTTTATGAACCTGAATAAGGTCACGCCTCAGTCTCTGATGTTCCAGGGAAAAGAGCCTCTCCCTATTGTTAAATACAACCCTTCAACCCAGGCAACAGCCTTGTAAATCTTTTCTGAACCATTTCAAGTTTCATAACATCCTTCTTATAGGAGGGAGACCAGAATTGCACACAATATGTCAAAAGTGGCCTAACCAATGTCCTGTACAGCCGCCACATGACCTCCCAACTCTGACCAATAAAGGAAAGTGTACCAAATGCCTTCTTCATTATCCTATCCACCTGCGACTCCACTTTCAAGGAACTATGAACTTGCACTCCAAGGCCTCTTTGTTCAGCAACACTCCCCAGGACCTTACCATTAGGTGTATAGGTCCTGCCCTGATTTGCCTTTCCAAAATGCAGCATCTCACATGCCTGTGCTTTTCCAGCACCACACTTTTCGACATCTCACATTTATCTAAATTAAACTCCATCTACCACTCCTCGGCCCATTGGCGCATCTGATCAAGATCGTAGCTACCTTTACTCAATTGTAATACTGCTATATCTGATTCCAGCTTCTCCCCATCAAGTTGCAGGATGAATTGTGTCATATTTTGGTCACTGCCTCCTACTAGTTCCTTCACCTGCAGCCCCCTAAAGTACACCTCAACAACAGCATCAAATCCAGAACTGCCTGTTCCTTGCTGTGGTCTATCACAAGCTGCTCCAAAAATAAAAATTTCATAGACATCCCCCAAATTCCTCTATTTTCCCAGTCCACCTACATATTCAAATTTCTCATGATTACTGTAATAGTGCCTTTCTTTAATGCCTTTTCTGTCTCCTGATTTACTTTCTTCCCCACATCCTGACCACTGCTAGGAGGCCTTTACACAACTTCTTTCAGGGTTATATTTTCTTTGCAATTCCTCAACTCCGCCACACAGATTCTGTATTTTCTAACTCTATGTTGCTTCTTGCTATCAATTTAATTTCATCTTCTACCAACAAGGCAACCCTGCTCTTTCTGCCCATATGCCTGTCCTTTTGGTATAATGAGTACTTTTTATATATATAATTCCCAGCCCCAAACCTTTGCAGTCACGTCTCTGTGTTACCCACAATATCATACCTGCCTGTTTCCTTCTGCACCATAAGTTCACCTTGTTTCATATATTGCATGCACTTAAATACAACACCCTCAGTGCTGCATTGAGAAGGGGGAGCAGTCATAGTTGTCCTGTTTTCTGCTGGCCCTGAAATTAGATTCCTAAGCCTTGTGAATCTCTACTGTACTCCATTTACAGCAAGTTTATTGTTCCTAGATAGGAAGAGCAAAACTGTACGCAATACATGAGTTGCAGGTTGCCAAGGCACGTACAATTTCAGCAAGCATCTTCACTTGTGTACTCAAATCTATTTGTGATCAAGTCCACATACGATTTGCTTTTCTAATAAGTTGTACTCGCATGCCAAGGACACCAGCTTTCCAAGTCGTCACCAATTGAGAAATATTCTGTCTTCCTGTACTTCACACCCTTTCACATTATATTCCAACTGCCATTTTTTGTCCATTTACGTAGCCTATCCAAATCCTTTTGCAGCCTCCTTACATTTTTCTGACAACTTAAATTCCCACCTGGTTGTGTGCATTTAGCGAATTTGGAAATATTACAACTCATCCACAAAGCTAAATCATTGTGAACAACTGTGGCTCAAACACAATTGTGATGCCTCAACTGATAACTGCTTGCCATTTATAGAATGACTGATTTGTACCCACTCTCTAGTTTGTATCTTTTAACCAATTCTCAATCCTTACTAGTACATTACCTCCAATCTCAAACACCCTAACTCTTACTAATCTCCCATAACGAACCTTATTTAAATTCTTCTAACAATCTAAACACACATCCACTGGATCTTCCTTTATTCTTGCAGCCAGTAATATCTGCAAAACTCCAATAGATTTGTCAAATATGACTTCCTTTCATAAATTAATGCCCAATAGTAACATTATTTTTGAAGAGTCCACTTAGATGAACATCCATGCTAATAAAATTTATCCGTGATTTGAATATATATGGATTTGAATATTTTTCCTACCATCTATGTCAAACATACATCTTCCCCCACCTGAAATAACTCCACAGAAGCCAGTATTCCATCACTAAGTCACCCTTTATTTAACCATGGAGAGTCCTTGACACTGATCCAGCTCTCAGAGTGAACAGAATGTCAGGCACTCCTGTTCTTTTTTTTATTTTATTAAACAATTGCAAAACAGTTTACAAAAAACAGTTAACATTTACAGCTGTATACAAAGAAACATCAATTTTACAAGGGAAGGGAGCAGCAAAGCTCGGCCAATTGAGAAATATTCTGTCTTCCTGTACTTCACACCCTTTCACATTATATTCCAAATGCCATTTTTTGTCCATTTACGTAGCCTATCCAAATCCTTTTGCAACTTCCTTACATTTTTCTGACAACTTAAATTCCCACCTGGTTGTGTGCTAAATCATTTATATGGATTGTATAGATTATATACCGTTCAACCAGTTTACAGGGAAATGAGGACAAACCTCAAATCCCAGTTTCAAACATTACAGGACAGCAACAATGACATTTGTACATAAAAAGACAATCCAATTGCATTAAAAAAAAGTGCATACAATACAGACCCAGCAAGCCCCCGTCCCTCCCACCTTTTGGCCACTCTAAGACAGCCCATCCCTAAGCACCTTCCAGCTCTCGGTCCACCCCATGTCCCTTCCAGTTCTTGGTCCGCCCTGACACAACTTTCGACCACCCCTAGGATAGACCGCTCCGGTACCTGCCCGGGGTGTCAGCGGTCAGGACGGCCTACTCACTTTCCGGCTTCACTAACCACCCTCAGCACCTTTCGACCACCTCTAGGACAGCCCGCCCCGGTACTCGCCCAGAGTGACAGCGCCGAGGACGGCCTACCCGCCTTCTGGCTCTCGGTCTGCCGCTATGTATCATTGAGCTCTCACCCACCCCGATGCACCATCTGGCCCGTGGACTACCGTGTACTCCTGTTCTTTTTTTTATTTTATTAAACAAATTACAAAACAGTTTACAAAAAAACAGTTAACATTTACAGCTGTATACAACAGCAATTTTACAAGGGAGAGGAGCAGCAAAGCCAGGCCCCAAACCCTACCGTTCAACCAGTTTACTGGGAATTGAGAACAAACCACAAATCCGAGTTTCAAATATCAAAAGACAGCAACAATGACCTTTATACATAAGACAATCCAGTTACATAAAAAAGTGCAGACAATACAGATCAGCAAGCCCCTGTCCCTCCCACCTTCCGGCCACTCTAAGGCAGCCCTCCCCTACACACCTTCCAGTTCTTGGTCCGCCCTAACACACCTTTCGACCACCTCTGGGGCAGCGTGCCCCGGTACCTGCCCGGGGTGACAGCGCTGAGGATGGCTACCCGCCTTCTGGCTCTCGGTCTGCCGCTATGTACCATTGGGCTGTCACCCACCCCGATGCACCATCTGGCCTGTGGACTACACTGCACTCCTGTTCTTTCTTTTCCTGATTACAATAATTTATGAAACAAATTACAAAACAATTTACAAAAAACAGTTAACATTTACAGCTGTATACAACAGCAATTTTACAAGGGAGAGGAGCAGCAAAGCTAGGCTCCAAACCCTACCGTTCAACCAATTTACAGGGAAATGAGGACAAACCACAAATTCCAGTTTCAAATAATAAAAAGACAGCAACAATGACCTTTATACATAAGACAATCCAGTTACATTTAAAAAAGTGCAGACAATACAGACCCAGCAAGCCCCCGTCCCTCCCACCTTCAGGCCACTCTAAGGCAGCCCGCCCCTACACACCTTCCGGCTCTCGGTCCGCCCCATGCCCCTTCCAGTTCTCGGTCTGCGCTAACACACCTTTCGACCACCTCTGAGGGAGCCCGCCCCGGTACCTGCCCGGGTGACAGTGCTGAGGACGGCTACCCGCCTTCTGGCTCTCGGTCTGCCGCTATGTACCACTGGGCTCTCACCCACCCCAATGCACTATCTGGCCCGTGGACTACTCCTGTTCTTTTTTTTTATTTTATTTTATTAAACAAATTACAAAACAGTTTACCAAAAACAGTTAACATTTACAGCTGTATTTAACAGCAATTTTACAAGGGAGAGGAGCAGCAAAGCCAGGCCCCAAACCCTACCGTTCAACCAGTTTACACAGAGATGAGGACAGACCTCAAATCCCAGTTCCACATATGACAAGACAGTGACAATGACATTTGTACATGAAAAAACTAATCCAGTTACATAAACAGTGCATACAATACAGACCCAGCAAGCCCCCATCACTCCCACCTTCCAACCACTCTAAGGCAGCCCCTACCCAACTTCTGGCTCTCGATCCACCCCATGCCCCTTCCAGTTCTCGGTCCGCCCTGACACACCTTTCGACCACCTCTAGGACAACCCGCCCCGGTACCCGCCCGGGGTAACAGTGCTGAGGACAGCTACCTGCCTACTGGCTCTCGGTCTGCTGCTATGTACCATTGGGCTCTCACCCAACCCAATGCACCATCTGGCCCGTGGACTACTCCTGTTCTTTTTTTAAAAATTTTTTTTTTGTTTTTTTCCTTTTTCTTATTTTTTCCCCAGCACCCATGTTGTGTGTGTGCAGCTGTGAGACACAGTGAGAGACACAAGGTTTACGAATCTTTATTCAATTTCCACCACCAGGAAGATATGAAAACACCTGATTGGCCAGTGACAAACAGTGCCCATCACAAAAGGCAATGCTGTGTGATCAACTACTCCTGTTCTTTTTTTTTTCTTTTTTTTCCCCAGCACCCATGGTGCCTCCTGTTCTTTTTTTTCCTCTTTTTCTTTTTATCCCCCCACACTACCGCCTAACTGCGGTATGCCTCCTGTTCTTTTTTTTGTGACAAACACTGCCCTTCACATCAAAGGGCAGTGACACTCCTGTTTTTTTTTATATTAACCCCCACACTACCACCTAAGTGCGGTAGTGCTTATTTTATCCCCAGCACCCATGGTGTGTGTGTCTGCAGGTATGAGACACAGTGAAAGACACAAAGTGCACGAACCTTTATTCAATTTCCACCACCAGGAAGATAGGAAAACACCTGATTGGCCAGTGACAAGCAGTGCCCATCACAAAAGGCAATGCTGTGTGATCAACTACTCCTGTTCTTTTTTTTTTCTTTTTTGTCAGGAATTTGCCCTCAATTCTGTTGGCTTCTACCTACATAAGTGGACTTTGTCAAATGCCTTCTGGAAGTCCATGTGAACAACATCTATTGACATTATTCCCTGACAACTACCTTAGTCCCCTTTTTTTTTCCTTTTTTTTCCCCCCACACTACCACCTAAGTGCAGTAGTGCTTTTTATATATTTTTTTTTCCCCAGCACCCATGGTGTCTCCTGTTCTTTTTTTTTCCTCTTTTTCTTTTTACCCCCCAACACTACCGCCTAACTGCGGTATGCCTCCTGTTCTTATCTGCCAGCCAAGGCTCTCTGATTGGACCAGATTTACAATCCCAATGAGGGTACTCATGCTCTAGGAGTCCAACTGGCTCACCTCGTTACAATCACTACATTCCTCCCTTTCTTCTTTTGTAGTTCCTCCTGGGGTGTTTTAGCATCGGGTCTAACTCTGCCTCAGGTACAGGCAGTATGTAATGCACAGTAGCTCGCCTCTTACATCCAGAGCTTCTCGGAAGAAATTCATTCTCTTCTTCAGGAGGCAAAGGCATCAAAAAAGTGACATCCGTTGTGTCCATCTCAAACTCCAATACTTCACAGAGAACAAGAACCCATGAGCTCCAGAATAGTCGGAATGGCTATTTTGTTCCCATACTGTTTGCAAGTTTGCAGCTTTCAAATGGTCCATGCGCTTGTTCAGGACTGTCGCAATTGCATGAACTTTATACACCAACGGACCTTACCTCTTATCCATGCAGGGCATTCCTGTGGTTCCTACACCAAACTTGGTCCACTAAAGTAAACTGTCTCTCTAGCTTAGTGGACTCTTGTGTCCTACACTGTGATCCTGATGCCATTTCACCCTCTTCCCCAAGTTCAGGAAAATCAGTTTTAACCCAGTGCAGAGTCTTCGGCCCATTAGAAAAGTCTGCTGCAGCTATCTCTGTAGTTGCATAAGTGATAGTCCTATAATCAAATAGGAACTGGGACGATTTGGTATGTAGTGAAGCTGTAGGCTGTTTCTTAAGTTTGCCTTTGAACTTTGGACTACTCTTTCTGCCAGACTACTTGATGATGAGTAGTATGGAGCTGTCCTTACTTGTCGAATGCCATTCAACTTTAGGAAATATTTGAATTCCCTGCTGATAAATTCACAGTTATCTGTTACCAACACATCCAGGAGTGTGTGTATTGCAAAAGATGGAGAAAGTGAGGTCTGCAGATGCTGGAGATCAGAGCTGAAAATGTGTTGCTGGAAAAGCATCCAGGGAACAGGAGAATCGATGTTTCGGGCATAAGCCCTTCTTCAGGAATGGCTTGATTCCTGAAGAAGGGCTTATGCCCGAAACATCGATTCTCCTGTTCCCTTGATGCTGCCTGACCTGCTGCGCTTTTCCAGCAACACATTTTCAGCTATTGCAAAAGATGCACAATCGTAATCCCCGTGTTTGACGAATGAACTCTATGCACTTCCAGCCACTTGGAGAGGACATCCACAATGACTAAGAACATTGAGCTCATGAAAGGACCTGCATAACTGACATGTAACCAAGTCTGGGGTCTACCTAGCCATTCCCAATAATGTGAGGAAATTGCTGGCGGTAGCCTTTGTCCTTGTTGGCACTCTGGGCACTGCCCCATCAACACACCTACGTCTGCATCCAATACCGTCCCACCAGACAAAACTTCTCAAATCTTCATTTTGGAAACCCCTGGATGACCCTGACAGAGTTCACGCAGTGTGTGGCGGTGACCTTTGCTCGGGCCAATCACTCTTACTCCCCATAATAATATGCCATCCTCTACTATGATCTGATCTCTCCAAATACAAAAAGATTTCAATTCTGGTTGTGACGGCCCTTTGATTTTCCTCATCATCACAAGCTGTTTCAGTTTTGTCAGCACCGGATCTTTCTGCATCCAAGGTATGATATTGTCAGCTATGACTTGAAGTGTATCCAGAAAACTTAAAACCATTAAGGACTCTTGCAGTGCCACATGTGGTGTATCTGCCAGAGGGAAGCGGCTCAACATATCTGCATTTGCTACTTGGCCCCCGATGGTGTTCCAAATTGTAATTATACTCACTTAATATTACAGCCCACTGCTGAATTCAACCTGAACTTATGGGCGCAGGACACTGTCCTCTTTAAGTAGACATAGTAGGGGTTTGTGGTCCAATTTTCTTACACATTTACATTCGTAAAGGCATTGCTGGAACTTCCTGGTTCCAAATATGGCCACCAAACCTTCCTTCTCTATCGTAGCATATTTACGCTCTGCATTAGCCAAAGTCCTGGATGGACACACTATTGAGCATTCCTCTCCCTTGGTCCATCTATGAGTTAATATCATCCCAATGCTGTACAGGGAGGCATTGCATGTTAATACAGGCCTTGCTTGGGATCATAGTGTACCAACACCTTAGAGGGTGATTGCTGTATCTATGCAAATATCTCCAAGGCTGACCCTTTTTTAAAGGTGCCAGGAAGGCCAGTTTATGTAAGAACTTTCCATTATAATTCACCAGACCAAGGAAAGACCTAAACTCCGGTAAAGACATGGAAGCTAGGGCACGTTCAATTGCCCTCACTTTATCTTCCAGTGGGTATAAACTTTGTAATCCAAGTAGGTCCCTTGGGGTGCCTGGAACACGTATTTTTCCTTCCTAAGGTGACGTCCACCTGGCAGAAATGTCTAAGAAATTGTTCCTTATTGGTTTTCCCCTGTTATTAGCATATCATCTAGATAAACGGTGACCTGGGATAGATCTTGTAAAATGTTCTCCATCATTCACGGAAAAATTGCAAAGGATGACGACACGCCAAAGGGCAGTCTTGTACATTGGTATAAACCCTTATGGATATTAATTGCAGCATACTTCTGCGAATCCTCAACTAACCACAATTGCAAGTATGCATGGCTCATGTCCAGCATTGTGAAGGACAGCACCCCTGCCAGCTTTGTAAATAAATGTGAGGGATTGGGTATTTATCCAGCTGTGGAAAGTGGTTTACTGTTTGTTTAAAATTCCCACAAAGGATAACTAAACCATTGAGCTTCAGAATTGGGACGGCCAGTGCTGCAAACTTGACTGGGTCTGATGATTCTGTTGCTTTCCACTCTTCTGATTTCTGCCTCTACTTGTGTCCTTAAGGCAAATGGCACTGGGTGAGCCTTGCAGAATAGTGCATTTGTTTCCTGGTCAACATGCAAAGTGACCTTGGCTCCTTTATTAACTAGACCTTTCTGAAAAAACTTCAGGGTATTTAATTGAGACTTCACTCAGGCAGACATTTTCTAATCGAAAAATATTGACTAGACTAGTTAAATCTTCCTCAACCTATTGCCCCATCAAGCTGGGGCCTGACCCTTTTACTACAATCAATGGAAGTTAAACTAGCTTCTCCTCATAAGAGACTGGAACTGAATTTGTACCCTTAATCTGTAAAGGTTCCCCGGTGTAGTCCTCAGTCTAGCCGAGATCTTGGGCAAATTCAAGAGTGGGAGTGTGGAGCAAATTTTCATCATCCATCATAGAATCCCTACACTGTGGAAACCGGCCATTTGTCCCAATAAGTCCATACCGACCCTCCAAAGAGTAACCCGCTCAGACCAATTCCCCTAACCTATACTCTGTGTTTACTCCTGACTAAAGCACCTAACCTATATATCCCTGAAACTATAGGCATGGCCACTTCACCTGACCTGTACATCTTTGGATTGTGGGAGGAATCCGGAGCACCCAGAGGAAACACACATAGACAGCAGGGGAACACACAAACTCCACAAAGACAGTCGCCCAAGGCAGGAATCAATCCCAAGTCCCTAGTACTATAAGGCAGCAGTGCTAACTACTGAGCCACCAGGCTGCCCACCAAACACTCATTTTGTTGAAGACTGGTTGTGTGATCACTGAAATGGCAGCGCTAGTATTGATCTCCATTGGAACTGGGTGACCACCTAACCAGATGTTTATTTTGATTAATTCTGGATTTGGATGTTGTTAAACAATTTAACTGCTCCAAACCAGGTCCAAACTCTCCTGGACACCATCTACGCGTTCTCTTATTCAGTTTAGGTCGAATGGAACTTTTTTTTTGGCTGTCTCGAGTTCGCACACTGGCAGCAACTACAATGGCTTGCCAGCCAATGTCCTGATGAAAATTTTAACCATATGCCTGAGGCTTGGCTTTGTTGTGGGGTTCTGGCCTAGAGTCGCTCTGTTCAGGATATGTCCTGAGTGAGGCTATGAGATTACCTTCACTCAAGTGGTGTTCCTCAAGCTCAGTTGGACTGATAAGGATGTCCACTTCCATCGGAATATCCTGTAACTCACTTGCTCCATTTGCCGCATTTTACAATGACAAAGCTAATTGTAGTGTCTGCTTGAAGTCCAGTTGGGCTTCAGCTATTAGGTGTTTTTGCATGGTTACATCATTAATCGCACTCTCACCACCACTGAAAAAATTCCACAGACGCCAGTATCTCATCATCAAGTCACCCTTCATTTACACATGGAGAATCCTCGACACTGATCCAACTCCCTCATAGCGAACAGGATGCCTGACACCCCTATGTTTTTTTTATTTTTGACACTTTTTTTTATTGACACTCCTACTCTTTTCTGTCAGCCAGGTCTCCCTGATTGGACCGATTAACTGCCCCAATTAAGAAACTTATATTCTATAATGTCCAGCTGGCTGACCTTGTTATAATCACTATATCTCCCTTCTTAAATAGTGGGGTTACATTTGCTCCTTTCCAGTCTGCAGGAACCTTTCCAAAATCTATATAATTCTGAAAAATAATCACCCATGATTCATTAACTCTATAGCCATCTCTTTAAACACTCTTGGATGTAGCTTATCTGGTCCAGGGAATTTACTAACATTCAAACCAGTCAGCTGTTCGAGGACTACTCTTTACTAAGATTAATTTCTTTCAATTCCTCAGTTTCATGGTTGCCTTGCATTTATTAGAGATTTTCTTAATCTTCCATGAAGACAGGGACAAAGTAATTGTTTGGCATAGCCATTTCTCTGTTCTCCACTATAAATTCTCCTGTCTTTATATTTGTCTTAGTTAACATTTTCTTTTTATATACCTAAAGTTTCCAGGCCACCTTTGTGTTTCTCGTTAGCTTACATTCATATATTCGTTTCCCTTTCTTTATCAGTTCCTTGGGAATCGTTTGTTGGGACCTAAATTACTCCCAAACTTCAGGTTTACTACTTTCTCTGACATCCTTGAAAAGCACTTCTTTTGTTCTACTGCAAAGGTTAGCCATTGGAACAGGAGTAATTCAGCCCCTTGAATTTTCTCTGTCATTTTAGATCATGCCTGATCATCTACGTCAAAGCCATATTTTTGTGCTATCCCCATATCCACTGAAGTCATTAGTAATGAAAATCTATCAATCTCTGTCTTGAAGTTTATTTAGTGGCTCAACCTCCGCAGCCCTCAGGGATAATTACTTTCAAAGAGTCACTATCCTCTGAGTCAGCATCCTACTAATCTCCATCATAAACAGCCTGCCTTTTATTTTGAGACTGTGATCATCGGTTCTAGACTCCACTGCCAGGGGAAACATCCTTCCTGCATCCTCTCTGTTTATCCCTTAAGTTTCTATGAGATTGTACGTCAATGGTTTATTCATCTTTCTCAATGAGTGTTTGTGCCTTTGAAAAATGCATATCTGTTGAAGACTATGTAGTTACTTCTTTAAACGCTACCATTCTCTGTCAACATCAAATCTTTTAGTGTACTTTCCCAATCCACCTTGACAAACTTTCTCCTCATACTTTCAAAGATTCCCCTTTTCAGATTGTAAGACCTAGGTCAAGAATAAACACAATCAACCTTCATATGAAATTCTACCATATAATGGTGACAATTTCCCAAAGCTTCTTTATGCAAGTTATTAATTAGTTCTTTCTAATTACACAATACTAAATCTAAAGTAGCTCGATCCTTAGTTATTGCCTCAGAACCCTTTTGTACACATTTCAATGCTGTATCTTATAGTATTAGCACTGGTTAGGTTTCTCCAAACTATATGTAAATTCATGTCACCAATTATTTCTGTACAACCCACATTACTTGGATCTTCAATTGCCTCATTTATTTTATTTCCAAGATTACCACTACTGTTTGGTGGCCTATAAATAACCAATGTTTGCTGCCCCTTGCTATTTCCTAAATCCATCTAGATCAATTCTAGATCTTAAACCTTCAATCTAATATCACCTTTCAAGAGCGTACTGATCTCGTTCCTTATGAAGAGCACTACCCTGCCCCTCTTTTTGTATATATCTTCCTAAATAACAAACATTTTAGGATACAAAGGAAGCTCGATTATCCAAATTTTGAATTATACAAACAAGATCGCAAGATCCCCCTGCTTGGCTAAACTGTGTTATCTGGCATTCAATTATCTGAACAAAATACTCCCCTCCCGTATCGTTCAGATAATCAAGGTTCCTCTGTATTCAGTTTACAATTGCACTTGCCCTGTAGCTGCATCTCTGCGCTGGCAATTTCAATAACCGTATCTTAATTTGTGTCTTCAAATAATCAACCTTGCTGTCAATGCTGCATGCATTCAGATACAATGTCTTTAATTCTGCCCTCTAACCTCATTCTGCATTCTGATGCAATTTGATGTTTGCTTTTGATTTGTCGGTTTTCTAATTTCACCAATTACATTTCTACTTAGCGTTACCAGTTTTGCTTCTCTTCAGTCCAAGGGATTCCCTCCCTGGTTCCTCTCCGCTTGCATATCCATTTTAAACCTTGCCAATAGCAGTAGCAAATCTCCTTGCAAAGATATTATTCTCAATCCTAAGTGCACCCCATACACTGCGTCAGGGTTCCAAGTGCCCCAAAACCAATCCAACACCTCAGAAATTATGTACTCCAGCCTACACTAATTCTCCAATCATGTTTTCTGTTGCTTATTTCTCCTGCTTCTATGCTCACTAGCACATGGGACTTAGAATAATCCTGAGAATACTTTTATTGTGGTCCTGCTGTGTAATCTCTTCTTATTTCCATAAAATTTGCTTTCAGGACGTCATCCTCCTCTCTATACTGCTGGTACCAACATGAGCCATGGTCTCTTGCTGCCCACCCTCTCCCAGAAAAAGAAGGTCCTGCAGACATTCTGTGACATTCTTGACCCTGCTGCCAGGTAGGCAATATATCATCCTATGACATGTACACGGCCGTAGAAATACCTGTCTTTTCCCTAACTATTGAAACTCTTATTACCACTGCTCTTTCACTTTTCTTCCTTCTCTCCTGTGTATCTGAGCCATCCAAGGACTTGGCTGTGACTGTACTACTCCAACCATATCCAAAACAAAAAAAAATTATCAAACGATTAGTCGCATTCCATCCAAAAGATCTGTAATTTTCCACTGAGTATTAAGCAGTTTCTTTTGAAAGTTATTACTGATTCTGCATTCTAAATTATAATTTTCTTTCCTCACGTCACCCATAGCTAATTACTCTTTCAAAATGCTTCACGATTTTGAACACCTTGACCAAATGTCCTTTCTCCTGCAAGGTAAACAACACCTCTCTATGCAGTTTCATTTTTCATCATTGGTGCCGTTATTGCACTCCTTCACACCATTCCCAAATTGTGGTATCCAGAATTGGCACAACACTTCTATTGGAGCTAACCAGTGTCTCATGAAATTTCAGCATAACTTTCTTTTTTTTGCACTCTGTGCCTTAAAGGAATGAATATGCTTTTTAACTGGCTTCTCATCTTATTCTGCCACAAGCAATCTCATTAAAATTAAGCAACAGTTTATATTGTGTCTCCTCACATATCCACCAAAATGAATCACTTCACATTTCTCTGTTAAGTTTCCACATTTTTTATTTCATCAGTTAGTCCATAGCTGCCTGAAGTGTAATACTATTCTCCACACAGTTTACTATATTTTCAAGTGTCATGCCATCTACAATCTTTGAAATTACACATGTCCAGGTCCAGGAGAAATAAACGCTCACCACAATCAGTTGCTTTCTCCCCTTAAGCAATATTGCATCCACGCAACCACTGCCTCTTTAATCGCAAAGTATTTAATTTTGCTATCAAATCTCTTTTAAAATCCATACACATATCGATTGCACTGCCCTCAATCACCATTCTATCATTTCAAGCTCATCAAACAAAATTTAGCTCTGCTGGATTTCATTTATTAACCAATATTGTTCCAAACACAAGTTAATTTTGTTTCAGATTAATGTCTCTAAAATGCTCCCCATTACAATTTCTAGGCAGACTGGCCTTTAAATGTTAGTTTTAATATCTCTACTTTTTTTAAGAAACAGGTTTGTAATATTTGCAATCTTTCAGAGCTCTTGCTCCATTCTCTTCTATAATTGGAAGACTGTGGTCAGAAAATCCTTGGTCTCTACTATTACTTCCTTCAATAACCTAGGATGCAAACTCTTCAGATTGGATGTTTTATTCTACACTGAATGCTGACAATTTTCTTCAGATATTTCTCTTTATTTATTTTAAACACTAGCCACATTTCTCTTCTACCTTCTCCTTTACTCTGACAATGGTAGAAATCTTTTTAGTGTAAATAGTTGCAAAGTACTCATTTTGCACCTCAGCTATGCCCTTTATCTTCTTTTTGATCACAAATCATCTCTGTTCTCCTCCGAATACCCTTGGACTACTTATATTTTATATACTTTTGACCTACCTGTAATCTTTGAAAGAACTGATCATACTGTTTTTCTTGAATGTCTCTCCTCAGTTAGCCAGGCCTTGGCCAGTTTGATTCTATTTAACCAGTCACAGCTACAGAATCATCTTAAATGGTTTATTTTCCAATTCTCACTGTTACGTGTTAAGTCCCTCATAAATTTACATTTGACCCATTCCTAATTTTGTTCTATGTCATCCAAAAGCATATCAGATTCCGTTATGTATACCGTTGATGCTCATCACTTCTTTTTAATGTTTCCATCCCATTTAATTTTGTTAAGCTGCTTTTCCAGCGTCTAGTATGGGACAAGACGTTCTCTCCAAGTAAATAAGGTCCAAAAGTCTACAACCAAAGTTACTGTCTTCAGTCCCTGCTACAACCTCTGGTCCCTAGGCAATTTTAATGTTCTACCTGACTGAGCTATATTGTCTTCATCACAAAGACTGCCTACTTCTAGATCATTGATATCACCCAACTCCAGCTTTGCCTCTGCATTGAGACTTTTTTGGTCATGCATTACCTAAAAAGGAAGAATATGCAGGATTATAGGAACAAGGCAACAGAATAGCACTTGGTGAAACACCCATTCAGAAAAAGTGATGCAGACACAATGGGCTCAATGTAATAACTGCAATGTGACAATTCTATAATTTTAAAATTCCTCGTCCAGGTGTGCAATCTTTTTATTGGCTTGTGAATGCTTCCAGCTCTACAATTCTCCATAAGTCCCATGTTCCTCCTATTCTGGCTTTTATATTTCCCCAGTTTTGTTCTCCCATGTTTAAACAGCTGTTTCTTCAGTGGTCTTAGTACGATTTTGAAATCCCTTTTTAATTCCAACCTTAAGATGTCTTTTAAAAAGGTTTTCTGTCACCTATGCCAGTATCTCCTTATGTACCTTGCTATCACTGTTTGTCCTATAATGCTCGTCTTCAGCTTTTCGGCAATTTTACTGTTAAAGATGTTATATTAATGCCAATACAAAGAAAAAAAAACAAATCTAATCAACACATAAACACGTCCATTTTAATGAATGAGTAAATATTGACTTAACATTGTTAAAATTCACTTTCATACATTGAAAAAAATCAAGGCTGCAAAACTCGCACCTATTTAGCAACTCACCAATATCTGTGCAACCTGGAGTTTCCAAACACTCTGCAACATGCCACCGGGGGGTTTCTATCAGCAATAAGGAGAAGGGCATTTGACAGATTGGACAGTAGCCGTCATGGGCAGGCTTGGCCTTTGTGGGGATTGATTTGCCCTCGGAGGCATTAGGGAATTCAACCTTGGACAATGGTCTGCGTGCGGCTTGCTGTGGAGATGACTTGCTGGCATTTGATGCAGGAGAGGGCATTTCCTGACCAGGGGCTGCCCTCATGCCTCTCGGCGATTGATCAATGGACACCCTTTGAGAGTGGCGCTGTGATCTGTCTCCTTTAACCCGGCTCCTCAGCCGGGCAGACTTGCCCCCGCCTGCATGAGCACAGGGAGGACTACTGCCGGCATCTGTGATATTTGCAGGCCGCCTCCGTTTCCCGACGGACTGATAGCCCCAGATAGCCGCTTCATCGGCGCTCATAGCGCAGCCGCGAGCGGGAAAGGAACGCCGAGCCGTTAAAACCCAGTGCTCGAGCTCCCCAAACCCTCCAACTCAGATCCGCAAATTCGACACCATTTCTCGCCGCAATTCAGCAACAACGAAAACAACAAAAAAAATTGGGTTATGTTTGAGTTACGGTATGCATTTATGGCAAATGTACAGACGCATATGATTTTAAACACAATTAAAGTTTAAGTGATGCGCGAGTAGCGTAGCGAATGTGGTGATCGGCGCCACTGTTCTTGACTTGCAGTCTGCACGGTCGTTGCTATGGCGGGTGTCTCTGGAGCTCAGGCTCAACTGGAAGCCGCACTACTGGAAGCTGCTGGCCAAGTCCAGAAAGAACAGCTCATCCTTCAATATCTTGGAAAGATAGATGGTGGGGAGACCGAATTAAAAGCCCCTGAGTTTGCTGAAGGTAAAAAGTTCCCCTCTTTCCCCAGGACATCACAAAGGAAGGAAGCGATGAATCGGGCTTGCTGGTTTTTAAGAGGGTCGCCCTGGACCTGAATTGGAACTTAAGTCACAATCGTCTGGCAGTGTAGTTTTCATATACTGGAGTCACAGATGGGAAAGAAAAAAATAGAAAAACTCATTTATTTTTCTTTAAAAGTATACTGGGCTTCCGTGTTGAAAGTTTCCGTAAAGTTCTTTGCAAGTTATCATGTTCCTGTCTGACATCAGACTAATTGAAATAAAATCTGTACGTCTTTGCATATGTCTGTATAGACTTAAATTCATGGTCAGGAAACATTAAAAGTAACATATCATCCATGAATACCCTTCGTTATTGCGAGATAATATGTTGCCTTTAAGGTTTCCTGTTCACCCAATGTCTCCGTGTATCTGTACAGACTAAAAAGACGCACTGTTCCTTCTGCGCTTAGTCGTAAAATATTACGCGCTGTATCTCTCGTCTTGTCCATTAACACTACATAACCTCTTCCTGTAAATGTGTCTGCGCAAAATGTGATAGCAGCATCAGTCGTCTGGTGCTTTGCGCAAAAGCTGCAAGTATCTGTTCCATATCACCCCCATGAGGGAGAGGGAAGAGACACCGAATAACAAATTGTAGAATTGACCTTAAAGGTGAAACGTCACTAAACGGGGCGAGGAGGTTTTTCTGGGAATTTAGCTGTAGTTTCATTTTATCTTAACTTCAATAAAGTATAAATTACTCTATGTGCAAGTACTGTACTAATTGGCTTATTGTAGTATCTGACTTCATTTTAACCTGTTTAAAAAGTCAGAAAATAACACTTTCTTGTTTTTCCACACATTCGGCTGATGAGTCCAATTATATGTTACTCTGGCACAATTGCAAGAATGCCAAATTTCAAAGATCACAATAATTTATAGTACACAAAAATGAGTGCTGACTGATTAGCAAATTAACTCCTGAGTCATTGCCAAAATGAAAGCAACGTGATTAGAATAGATTCCCTCCAGTGTGGAAACAGACCCTTCGGCCCAACAAGTCCACACCGGCCCTCCGAACAGTAACCCACCTAAACCCATTTCCCTCTGACTATGGGCAATTGAACATGGCCAATTCACCTGACCTACACATCTTTGGACTGTGGGAGGAAACCCACGCAGACACTGGGAGAATGTGCAAACTCCACACAGACAATTGCCCAAGGCAGCATTTGAACCTGTGACCCTGGTGCTGCGAGGCAGCAGTGCAAGCCACTGTGCCACCCCCATGAACTATTGGCTCTCTGAGTCTCTGGATGGCTTTGACTCTGGTCTTGAGACTCTGGCTTTGGCTTTAGTTGCATATTGGACAGACCCCCTAACAACTAATTGTGCCGGTGTCATCTAGCCCACTTTTCCTCCATCAAACATTTTCCCAAGCCTAGACTCCAGCATTCCCTCTAATCTTATTTCCAGCTGCATAGATCTCTGAGAAGTGTGTGCAGTAGTGACTTCCATCAATGCCATAATAAGTACATTGAGTGCTGTCCACGGAACCTTGGAGCAGCTGTGCAAGGGGAAACATTGCTGAATACCCTAAAATCCAAGCCCTTCCCTCCACCATTTGCTAAAACTTAAGTGACAGAGGTTCCCATTCTTGCTCCCTATAACAACTTTACCCCACTGGGGGAGCATTCAAGTGTGATGCAACCACACCTCAAACCTTGTTCAGGTGCACAATAAATAGAGGCAATTCTTGGAAGAGGTTTTGAGGACTCATCCACTTCATAAACAGACACTGCATGCCATAATTAAAGTCAGATATCTGATGAAGAAAAATGTCATCAGAGTGTATCACCTTTGAGAAGGCCCAGTGGAAAGGTATAATTGCAGAATCTGAAGACGGACAGTCATTATCCAGGTTTGGAGGCTCCAAAGTATTAGGTGGTTCCTTGGAATTTGTAGTCCCCTCACTGACTCCGTATAACATTTCTAATCTTATCTCCTGCCATATTCTTTTTACTCTAATAATTGTTCTTGCCTCTAGTGAACATATACACTATTTTTGTCAAAGCTAGCCGAGTCAAAGCGCGGTCTGAATAGCATGTTGTATAGCCTGTAACGATACTATGGCTTTAAGAGGTGAATTTCATCTTTTTTTTTAATGAAGAAAGGTTGAGCTAGAGATGCCAATAAGTCTATTTGGCCACTAAAGTAAAAGGTTTGTGAAGCCTTGGGTTTTTTAAAAACGTTGGAACAATAGAAGCAACCTAAATGGGTGGGGTCAAGCACCTACAGAACCAGTATTTTTAGTTTTAGTTCTTCAGTAGCAGTTGCTGAGGTCTTGAAGCTGGGTTTGGAAGCTGCAGTACATCTCTCCCTGCCACTTTCTCTCAGTTTTCTTTTGATGTTTTCCCCTTGAACTGGAGAATTGCATGTCAGATAATCTATTTTACTGAATTTGCCTTTGCCTAGGGTGTGTTATAGGTCTCTCTCGGTCTCTCTCTCTCTCATCCAGTCCATTTATTTTGTACAACTTATTTCCTCATGTTATCTTTGATTCTTTCGTCAACTATCCTAAGTCAGTGTTCTTTGGTTCTTAGTCTTTCCACCAAGGGAAATATGTCCCTCTCAATTGTTTCTGACACCATGTGATGTGCACACTTTCAAATCTCCTGTCAACCTTTTGTTAAGGAAAGCAGCCCCTGAAATTGGACATAATTTTCCAGTTCAAATCCAAGCAATGATTTATCTTTTTAAAAAAGTATATTAACGTAAATCTTCAAGTATTCTGAGCATGGAAATCTGGACATGTTTGTATTGCACATCAGAACCCTGGTAAAGTTCTGATGTTTGCACATACATTGATTGCCTACAATATTTAAACTTATATGTGACTGATTTGTGTACTGTGGACCCTCTGTAAAAGTCTCCAATGTTGAATTAAGTGTCAGATACTTGGGTAAGGTAACCAAGACTTAACTGCCAACTGACCCTGGAAATGTTAAGCTGATTTATTAGCTGGTCTACTTTTGTCACTCATAACTGATCTGAGCATCAAAACTGACTCCCTTGACCATTATTATTTGTCATATGAAAAGTAGCAGTGGTCCTAAGGTCGTCTTCTGGGAACGCCACTTTTTGTTTCTCTCATCTGAAATATAGCTATTCACTACAAATCTCAGCTTTTGTTCTTTAACTGTTGGGAATTCTACATTTATGCTTAAGGACTATAAGGAACTAGAATACAGAACTATAAGGGCAATCTAAATTAAAATGTTTTACCAAAGCGAGTCACTTTGTTTTTGGAAATGAAAGTCAAATGTGCCATGTGAGCTATGTCTCATCTGCAATTATAATTAATCTTTAAGAGAGACAAGGTATAAGATCTATTGCTTAATTGCTGGACAAACTTGTTTCGGAAGAAATGGGGCCTACATGCTGTTGGGTCCCTAGCAACACTAGCAATTTCAGTTTTTAAGAACATGTTGCTGTGTCAGTGGAAGGAACAGATTTCCAAAGCTTGCAGCAGCAAAATTCTCCTGAAAAAAGTAAGAAGATACCTTAAAGCAGGACAGCTGAAAAGATCTCTCTCTCTCTCACACACAATGAAGTTTTCCTGGAACCTGAGAAAGTTTCAAATATTTGTGTCTGACTATCTCATAAGCTGTGAAAGCTGAGCTATTATATGTATTCAAAGACCAAATTTGAACTGAATTTCCATTTGAAGTGAAATCTAATCCGAGGACTTTCCACCACTGTACAGTAGACAGTATTTCACCTTGTTGGTAGGAAATCATGGGAAGGCATTTCATTTTATCCTTTCTGTTAGGTCTCTTGGCATGCAGGAGTTTTTCCCCTTTTGTCTCTCTTTAAAAAACATATAATTGCTGCAAAGATGTATTATCTTGTTTGCCAGGTTAATGTGTTTGTTTGGGATTCAAGGGATTTAGTTTATTCCAGAATATAGTTTAGTTGCTAACCAGCTTTACCACTTGTTTAAATAATGCATTTAGTTTATAATTAAATTATTTTTGAATTTATTAAATAAACTTGGTAAAAGTCTCCTTTATTCTAAATTGTAGCAAATTAAAATGAAACAGTTTGACCATTTTAGTAATTGAATCAGTAATTTACACTAATGGTACAGTTAATGGAGTAATAGGTCATGATTACTAATAAAGTCTTCCCATCAGAGGCGTAAAGTAATTAATTCCCCCATACTTTTGTAGGACTTTCAATCCCTCACTTTCAACTTTCCTTACTGGAGTATTACACGGCACTTCAAATATTTTCCACCACCTTACAAGCGTGGAGGGGAAAAAAACTGCCAGGAATGGTGGACCATATCACAGGGCTATTGGGAATCATGGCTATTCTAATTTAACAACCACATGTGATTAAAATTCATGCTTGAGTAGGACAGTCTACAAATTTAAGGTTGAAGAAGAGCTAAAAGCTCAGTTAACCAAAGGTAATACAACTTCTTCACACAGAGGGTGGTCTGTTTATGTAACAATCTGCCAGAAGAAGTGGTAGATGCAGGTACAGTTGCAACATTTAAACATTTGGACAGGTATGTGAATGGGAAAGGTTTAGAGGGATGTGGGCCAAACACAGGCAAGTGGGACAAGTTTAGTTTGGGAAATTTGGTCGGCATGGGTGAGTTGTACCAAAGGATCTGTTTCCGTACTGTATGACTCTATATCTTGGGTTTCAGAATAATTGGAACACTATAGAGAAATCAAAGCGAATTCTTGAAAGCTGTGGCATCCTTTAGTTTGGGCACAGGGAGAAGTAAATGAACCCTCAAGATCCTGTTAAGTTTGAAGAACCTCTGCTGGATTTGGAACTTAGGTAATTGCAAATGATTGTGTTATGTTAGTAGTGCTTGTTTCGTTTAATGCTTGTTTCATTTAATCCTTGTTTAAAAATGTGAAACCTTGTGGGTTTGTTCTTGCAATTAATAGCTGGAGGTTCAAATTTCTCTTTAAATTGTTACCAGTATCAATAGAGCTCATAAGTAAATTAATTAGCCATTGAAGGTATACCTTGTTCATGGTTATTTTAATTCTATGAAGCTGAAGCGATAGATGACTTTTATGTTTAAACTAATATGCTGCTCTGACACTTCACTTAAAGACATTTTGAAGTACGTGAAGCAATGCTAAGTATATACAAGATATGCTGAACTTAGGAAAATATGCAGAAATTGCTAATAAAATAACTTAAGAAATATATTGAGTAACTTTCTTACTGTTAGAATTCACAGTAAAATCAAAATCCTGATGAATCAAATCCCAGAAGATCCACCCACAAATTTTTGTTAAGCAGAGATTCGTGATAGCTGAGGAAGCCCCATTCCCTTAAGAAATGCATCTGTGTCAGTTGATATTCCTACAAACAAAGTATATATCAATAACAATATTCAGTTTCTTTTTTTTTCTTAAATGGGATATGGGCATCACTGCCAAGATCAACATTTGCCAATCCCAATTGCCTTTGAATTGAGTAGCTTGCTAAACTATTTCAGAGAGCAGTTGAGTTAAATGCTAATTGAAAACACAATAAAGCAGTAAACATGTGACAGAATATTTTTCCTAATTTGTTCACACCTTACAATGGCCTGACTTTGTAAAAGCCCAGAGCTTTGAATTGAAAATTGAGAGTTTGCTCCAGAAAAACTCTGAGTTGAATGCAGTCCACCATGTAAATGTTTTTGTGCTGCGACATGAAGCCCGGAAACATCTCCATAGCCTTTGTAACATGAGCTAGAGAAACAGGTGGGAGAGCAGTGGATCAAACTCTTCAGGGTCATTGGGCTTCTTTCTTAAAGATATAGTGCATCCATGAATGCATTGTCTACCAGTTCTGTTACACAGTCTACAGCTTTGTACATCTTTAGGTTTCCATGGTTGCCTCTTCAGGTACTTCCATGTCAGTCTGTCTCTTGTGAGCAAAATAAAATCTCATCAGACTCATTGGTTATACCCTACTGCTGCTCGTTCACAGCTTCTTGTGTAATAACTTGCTTGAACTCAACCAAGATGGCAGTGGAGTAGAACACTTCAGCAGGAGCTTGTCCGCTCCGTCCATTCTTTTACTTTTTTTTTCCTCTCTTTTGTTTTCCTTTCTCTCTCTTCTTCTCGGCGATGTCCTGAACTCCATACTCTAATTCAGTCTCTCGGCCTCAGTGCAGACCTGGCGAGGCATCCTTTTGACCAATAGTGATGGTTTCCCGTCCAGCACAGCCATCTCTCACTGACCTTGAGTGGCAGTCTTTTGGCACTGTATGGCCTCAGCCTGGACTTCCAACCTAGAGTAGTCTCCTAACCAGAAAAGTGTAGAGGTGAAGCTTGGTGCGATCTGAAGTCAAAGCTTGGTGCTGAGTGGAGGTTAGGTGCCAGGTTGACTAGGTTGGAAAGACTAGGAGAAAGTGAGGACTGCAGATGCTGGAGATCAGAGTCGAGAGTGTGGTGCTGGAAAAGCACAGCAAGTCAGGCAGCATCCGAGGAGCAGGCGAATTTGAAGTTTCGGGCATAAGCCCTTCAACTAAGTTGGAAAGACTGTTGTTCTGAACTTCTTATTTTTTATTTTCTAATTTCTCTATATGATCTGTAATGCTGCTATTTTTATTTCTTTACTTTGCTATTTTTTTTTGCGAAGAACTTTAACTGAAGAATCTGTATCTTGGTACCTTGCACCTATGGCACCGTAGATGGTGACTTATAAACGTTTCACTGTACACATTTGAGTACATGTGACAATAAAGCTTGGTAGAAATGTTCAGCAATTATGGTTTTGGTCACCATACTCTTTCATGCACGTGGCTTCTGGAATATTTGTATTTTACTCTTTATCAATGGCCTTTATAAACTGAGAGATCACAATACCTGGAGTCGTGGGTTTTCAGGTTTGTAGTCACTTATGATGTAATAACTGGATCTTGGCCATGGTGTTGAGTGGCAAGGATGCCAGCTTCTTTTTTCTTGAAGCCAACAATGTTGGGGTGTATATGACAATTGAAGTAATAGTAATCTTCCCCTTTTTTTTCTTACTGTCACTTGTCCACTTACCCAGTTCACTGCTTTAAAGTGCTGAAGTTCATTTAGGCCCTTTTGTTTGCCTTGTACTGAATGGGTAATGTCAGAAATTACATCTGTGAAGCAATATAGCTCCTTAGACTTTTTGTATCACAAAAACTAGTGGCTTTTTGATTCCAAACATGTTGCAAACAAAGCAGTGATGCATTCCTTACCCCAGTTTCCATGATTACATTTAACCTTGAAAAGTCAGAGTGATCTAGCAGAAGACCAGTTTCAAGTGCATTAAAAATATCTCTTCATATGTTCTTATTCAAGACCATTGTGGAGCCAAATATCTGTAATTGCCACTGTTCACTCACCAGTTACTGTACAGAAGGCAATGTTGTGCCTTGTCTTGAATCAATGTAGCTATCCGTTACTAGGAACGACAGCTTTCTTACCTCACTGACTCCATTTTTCTGGAGAAGTGGATTGGCAGTGGGAACGTTCTCTGCTCAGGCTGCCTTGAACCACGTTAGCATTTCAGCAACAGGATCAGCAGCTGTTCTCATCCTTCTCATCTTGAGAAAATCTGTTTGTCGTAGTGTTCCAAGATGACCATCTTGTCTATCACAATGATGGGCTCTCCCACTCAGCATGTGGTCTGATTTTCACTTTATGTCATGGTTTTTCACTTGTTGTGTCAACATTACTTTATATCTAACAGTACTTTTAACTTTCTCTTACATTTAACTTGAATTGCAGGCTTTCACATCTTGCACAGGAAAATCTCTAATGTCAAATGGTAACTTGCCCAGCACTCCCATGTTTTCACATTCTTGTGTGGTCAAACTCAGCTCTAAATGGTCAGCACAATCATATGACAAGTTTGTGTAATCCAGAGTTTCTGGTATAGAATTTTGCCTTGCCACTGGCATCACTCAATGGAATTTGCTGTTTTTTCCTGACAGTAATGGTCGACAGTTTCAACATAATTGCCATTTGTGTCATCTGAATTTAACTCATCACAGTTTTGTGCTGATTGTTTCTAATATGTTGATTATTTATAGAGATATATTTTAAATTTCTGAATTACTTAAATATAGCCTTCATAGATTTTTTGGATTTGAGTAAGACCCTATATTGCCTTTTACAAATGTTGTGGTTGATAGTTTGATGAAATTATGTCTGTGCTTTACTTAGCTGTAATTAATCACACTTTTGAGTTTACAACATATGCATTTACAAATATATGAAAATCACTTCATTTTCAAATCAATTTAACTAAATTCTTGCATGGTAAATGAGCAAAATTGAATTGATAGTTATGGTTTAGAATATCTTAAGTCAAGCACAACATAGTCTGATGACAAACACACGTTATCAGAATCACTCGTGTTTGAAATTATTAATATTTATACCTGCACAGCAAAATATTCATTATAATGGGAGAAATTTGGATGGAACAATCTTAAATTTGAAAGCAGGAATTCACTAACAGTTCCTAGTACTCGTGACAATATTATAGGGGCTCTATTTAATTTCACCTGTGGAATTTAGTCTTTCTTCTGTTGTAGTTTGACAGCCATAGTTGTATATATTCGAGAATGTATTTATTATATAATGTGCTGTTTATAAGGCAATTGAATTAAATATAAAATCTAGCTGTATTTTGATGAGTCTTTTGTGTGTATTGTGCAAATATTTTAACAATTACATGGCAATTCAAAAATAAGACAGTATTTAATGTTATCTCGCTTGAATATTTAAAGTAATCCAAACATCACTGTTTTGTTTACACAGTTAAATGATGAGTGTTGGTTGTCTTACTGTTATTCTTGCCCCACAAACAGGTCCATAATATTTTTGGACTGTTATTTTGGAAGTAAAGAAATTCTAGAAAACTAGTCATAAGAGCAGTATTTCTGTAAGATTATTTGTTTAGTTTCTGCATTCTACATTACCAACTGATTATACAATACTGATATGCAGCAAATCAAAAGGAGTATTGATGCTTGATTTGGAAAATGGAATTCCTCTAAATTGGTAAATTTTTTTTTTTCACTTTTATATTGCTATCAAATCAACCTAGTCAATTAGCTATTAATTCATACCAGAAATACTAGCTTGGGCATGAGTTAAAAATAACTGTTTTCTCTTGTTGCTTGGTTCTGTATTAAAGCTGTCTAAAGCTCTGTTATTGGAGTGTGAATTGTCTATGCCCTGTATTTTGTTCTATGTATTAGAGTTGATGCATAACATGTAGATTGTGCATCATGGTTCACTTTCTAATAAAACTCTGCTGCTGTGTAAAAGTTTTATAATAATAAATGTCTTCTCTTCTCATTGTTATTACTCATTTATATTAGAACTCAAATTGAAAATTCAAGAAAATGTGTTGGTTTCCTGTGAGCCAAGAATTATTCATTCATAGGTATTCACATTCTAATGCATTTACCTTATTATGGATAGTTTAGAAATTTGTGTGTAAATTTTCATTGTTTGTTCACTACCAATAGTTTCTAATACTTAACTATTTCTATGACTTTATGTATTTTTGCTTCATTAAGTTTATCTTCATGCATTAACTATCTGTTATCTTAATGCAGTTTTTCAAAATGCTAAGTTTGTATTATATCCATCAACTGTCTATCTGTGGGAGAAACTTGACTCTTATTTGAAATTCTTTCTTCTCTGTCTTTCCAAATCTTTGCTTTATTTAGACCTTTCAAGAGGCATGCATATATTTTTCAGATTCCATGTTTTTATTGTCTACTTTAGGATTGTTATCCTGTGTTTTCTACTGTTAGACGTTTACAGACCCCACGTTATGTTCTGAGTATTTTCTGTTTCATATCTGATAGTCAACATTTGATTTTTAAGATGTCATTTAGGTTATGTTTTTAAATATGCAGTACATTTTTAGCAGCCTGCATGCAAGTGCACAAATGAAGATCTGCTGAATATTCTTTTGTGCAGATTTGACTCTGTAGCATATATATTAACTGATATCATTCTGTGGTGTCTATCCACACTTATGGAACAAAATCAGTTTGCATTATTTCATAATTGTACTATTTGGTCTTTGTTATTCCCACATTTTCTCCCCAATACTATAAGAAATATTGTGGTAACTGGGCACATTCATGATATGCTGTAAATATGGAATGGCATCTAAAAATCCTGAGTACATTCTGAACTCAGTTGAATCTCCAGGTACAACTTCTGGACTCTACCTCAACGAATACTTCAGCTGTGATTGAAGCCATTAAATATTGTGGGTAGAAATTCTTGCAAAATCAGGAATTACCACTTGCAGTATACAGCATTGACACTCAAAAAGAGCATTAACAGTTAAGAAGTTCAGAAGCAGCCATAATGTCATTGAGGATGTAAGGAAGAAAATGAAATATGCACTCCTGTGGATGCCACAGCAAGCATACTTTTGAATGGAGGCAAGAAACCAAGAGCAATATGGAGGATGGTGAGGAAGAAAAGGGAGAAGATACAAGCAGCGCTGGGGAGAAGGGGAGGAGCTGACATGGAGAAAGCTAAATGAGGGACACCTATCTAAATAAAGGAGGATAGGAGGTGACTTCGCAGTAACTAGCTGTACAGTTGACCTGTTATAAATCCCAATGTCCATACAAAATTAGTGATGGAAAATGAGAATGCTATTGGAGTTGATGCAAGAAGAACTGTGAATAGTGAAATAAATTGAACATCATGGCCAGGATTGCAGGCTAATCTAGAAACTCCAATGCAAAATATCAGATATTAATTATAAGCTTGTAAAGCATATAAGGATGATGTGGAGACGGTGATTGTAAGAGGTATATTTGATTCAACATATTGATAGCTGATTCAGTACATATTTGAAAAGTGTGCTTGCATCCCTTACATTGTCTGATTATTTTTAAACAACTACAATTTGTATGGCTGCTTTATTATCTCAGAATACTGAAGAGAGTTCTAATCAGATAAAAATAAGTGTGAGAATAAAAAGGATATTTTGAGAGCTGCTACAAGTTTAAGATTATTAAACTTGTTTCAGCACTGGCATTTCCTATCAGGAGTTGCATAAATGGTACTTACTGCCATGGCAACTTCATTTTGTTGTGCCTGCACTCCTCCCTAAATGGCTACTTATCTCCGTAGATTGCTTCTCTCCAAATCCTTCATTGGGAACGCAGCATTTTCACTTGTGTCTCCAAACATTGGGATTTGCTGCTCTACAGCAGTTAGTTCTGAAATTTTAAAATGATTTCTACATGTAAGCAAAAAATAGTTTGCATTAAAGCTTTGATTTGAAGGTGTTGCATGTATTTATACCTGCATTTCTCTCCCCATCCATCTGCCTGCAATACCAGGTTCTGGGTTTGACAGAAATATCATCAGAATCTATTTTAATCCAAGAATAGCCATCCAGAAATTGTAGATATCCCAACTTATTTTGGAAGCTGGAGAGAATTATCTATCTGGATTAATATTTATTCTAGAGCTACTGTGTATTAAATAAATTGAACTATTTTGTCTGAGTATACCTAGTTTCAGCAGTATATGTATTGGCAATGAAAATAAATAATTGAAAGCTTGTAAGCCTAATCAAATGTTTCTGGTTCAGGAGAGATGATGAAGGAAATAGAATAATAAATTGCATTGAATCACATGGAAAGATTAAGGATATCAAAGAAGGTTAATCTCTCCGTCAGATGTGATAACTTCATTCAGGACTGTTTTCATGTCGTAGATAAGACAAAAATAGGATGATGTTGGAGTAGAAAGAGGATTTTGTTGTGTAGTACAAGGATTCTGATTAGATTAGATTCCCTACAGTGTGGAAACAGGCTCTTTGCCCGAACAAGTCCACACTGACCCTCCGAAGAGTAATCCATCCAGACTCATTTTACCCCTGACAAATTTACCTTACACTATATGGTCAGTTACCTGACCTGCGCATCTTTTGGAATGTGGGAGGAAACCAGGGCACCCAGTGGAAACCCACGCAGACACAGGGAGAATGTGCAAACTCCACACAGATGGTCGCCCGAGGCCAGAATCTAACCCGGGTCTCTGGCGCTGTGAGGTAGCAGTGCTAACCACTGAGTCACTGTGCCTCCCCTTCTAAAGCTGATCTGACCAGATAAAGCTGAGAATCATGCATGTCATTCATAAAGCAGGAGAGGTAAATTTTGAATCCTTCAGCTCTACTTGTGTTATGGGGTTGGTGGGGTTGGACATGTGGAATTTTCATAAGCATAACCAAATAGCTTCTGTTCCTTTCAGTCCGAATAAAGAGAACAGTGTTTTGAATGATATATACATAAATATAGTTTTGCTGGTGAAAAACTGAACCTGTGCTTCTCTATTGTTTTGATATTTATATAAAATGTTAATTTTTTATTATTTTAAAACTGTAAATTTTAAAAAAAATTTTCAGGACAACCTCTGATATTGATGAATGTCATATATTGACATTGTGCCAAAGGCATAACTATTATGCCAATAACTGAAAGTGATGATTCTCTTAATTTTGTGAATTCGTTCAAATTGATAATTCATGTAATAAGTATATTGAAGCTAATTCCACATCAAAAATCAAAATTTGATTTCTTTCTATTGGGTAAAATATTCCAGAAAGACTCTACCTTCAGGATAATGTTATACCTTGTGAATGTTTACAATTTTTTTAAGGAATAACATGACTTTTCAACCAATGTCAGCTGCCTTTGTAATCTAAGGGTCTGCATTTTACCAGGCCTCTGCTGGTGGACCAGTAGGCAGCAGACCTGGTAAAATGCAAGGGAAAGGTAATAGGAGTGGAGCTCATTATCTTTCTGCCACCATAGATTTCCTAGCAGCAGCACCCTCATCAAACTGAAAGTAGAGTCCTTCGATGAGGTATTCCTTTATGTACTCCCCACTACCCCACTATGGCTCCTGGCTGCTTGTGTCTGGCTTTGGCACATTAAAATTATTTTAAAAACTTACCAAGGCTTTGAGTGTGAATCAATACCCTCTTCTTTGTCCTGCAACCTCTGCACTGACTCTCACAGCCCCAATTATCAATTGTGTTGCCTAGCTTTAAGACCTCTAACTGGTTTGCCAGTTTTAACAGGCAGATGTAATCATCAATTGTACGACAGTCTCAGTGGCAACCTCTTAATTGCCTGCTACTGGTGAAATATTGCCCAGGTTCATGCTATCTGTTTTCGTGGTCTCTGGTTCTGCCATCAGACCTAGCAGCAGGACAATCAACAACCTCTGCTTTGATAAAAGTCTGGTTGTAGTATTTTAAGACTTGGACCCCTGACTGGTCTAAGTAATGTTTTGTTAATTCCGTCACCTTATTGAGTATTTTCAGTGTCAGCAAATGTAAATGGTCCCTTTTGATATTTCTTTACTTGCAGGTCTGGAATGGGTGAACACTGAAAGTCCTCTCCTCCTACACAAAGACCTTTGTGGTAAAGTAGTGATATTGGATTTCTTCACTTACTGTTGCATCAACTGCATGCACTTGCTGCCAGACCTTCATGCTCTAGAAGAGAAGTACTCTGATAAAGGTATCAGTAACAACAAATTTAAATGGGAAAGGCTGGAAACCCTTATCAACTAAATATGTCGTATTACTTGAAGCATTTTTCTTTAGAAGCAACTGACCCACGTTAGTGTCTATCCAAAATATTTGTGAGCAAATGAAAACCTTCGGGTAATGTACAGCACAAAACATTAATAGGGCCAATGTATGATGATTTTCATTTTTTATAGTTATTATGACTTGTTTGTCCACAGTTTAAGTGGAATTTACTTTAAGTGGATTACTTTTACTATTTATGAACATATCTTGTGCTTACCTAAATGATTGATTGAATTGAATTGAGCCTATTAAGTGACACTGGCATTCTTTGTTGATACTTTTTCTTCTTATAGCTGTATCGAAAAAGTTTGTTAAATAAAGGCTGCTTTCTATATCTGTCACTTTTTAAGTATAAAAATTGATGATACAGTTAGTTATTAAATTCAAATAAATCTCAAGTTTGTATATGCAAAAAATATGTTTGGGCCCCAGTTGTCATTATATCAGATTCTTATTTTCACTGGACTTACTATACAACAATAGCTTGTATTGATATACTACATTCAACATCCCAAAGTACTTCATGGTAGTACAATCGAACAAAATTTGACAGACCAAACAAGGAAGACTTGGGATTCCGTCATTAGCAATGAATTTGGACATTTTTGGGTAGTTGATTCCTAATAATGTGTTGTTGTGGAAAATTCTCCAGTCTTACTGATTTTAATTCAAAATTTCCTCGGCACTTTAGTCTGGGTGGGTTACTCTTCAGAGGGTCGCTGTGGACTTGTTGGGCCAAAAGGCCTGTTTCCACACTGTAGGGAATCTAATCTTATCTAAAATAATCTGCATTCAGAGCAGAGAGACATGTTATATCAATCCATAAAAAGGGATCACTGGTCTTAAGATCCAATGTTTCTTATGAACAAAGTTGTCATTTACTGAAACAATGCTCAGTATATGTGACTTTGGTACAAAATCCTTTGTGTGATTTCATTTTCAATTTCATCAGCTGCTTTGTTTTTAATCTACTCAGACAGGTTGCATCACTGCAGCTTATGATTATGTCTATTTCTATCAAAAGATTTAATTGAGTTGTTTTCAGTACCCAAAATAATGTATGGCGAAGCATTGCAACCTTTACTTTGTTCTCTAGAGTAGTTCTATTTATGCTTTGTCAACACTTAGAACAAATCAGTTATTTGTTTTCCCGAGGTTATGAAATATATTTATTTCTATTTAACCATAGAATCATGGAATTAGTATAGCACAGAAGGAGACCATTGCATCCATTATGATTATCTACAAGAGCAACTCTCATACTCACTCCCCAGCTTTTACTCCATGGCCTTGCAAATCCTTTCCCTTCAGGTAATTTGCTTAAAGTCTTCGATCACATTATCAGGCAATACATTGTAAATCCCGACCACTTACTACATGAAAAGATTTTCATGTGTTTTTTTTTCACCAGTCACTTCAAATTGCTGTCCTCTCATTCTAGACTCTTCCATTATTGGAGTATTTTCTATCTGTTCAGACGCCTTCATGATTTTAAATGCCATTGTCAAATCTCCTCCTGACCATCTCTTGTCCAAGTAAAACAGTACCAATTTATCTCCACATGACTAAAGAGCCCAATGACCTGGACTCATTGTTTATTAATCTTTTCTAATGCCTTTGTGCCCTTTTCAAGTGTGATGTCTGAGAATTACATTACTTCAATTGAGCCCAAACCAGCATTTTATCTTTGCTTTTGTACTCCATATCCCAACTTATGAAGCATAATATCCTGTTTGCTTTATTAAGTTATTTTCCAACCTGCCCTGCCACGATTAATTATTTATACGTATTCACTCCACGTTTGTCAACTTCCTTAGAATTGTACTGTTTATTTTGTATTACCTCTTCATGGTTTTCGGATCAAAATGAAACTCTTAACACTTGTCTGCAGTAAAATTTATCTGTTTGTCTGCCCCTTCCTTTAAACTGGCTATTACCTCTTGAAATGTATTGCTATCCCCTCACAGCTCTCAATACTTTCACATTTTATGTCATCTGAAAATTTTGACATTGCACCCTCTGCACCCAAGTCTTTCATTAGCTTTGCATCATTGCAAATGATTCATATCTACTGCCCACATGCTGTGATTGGTATTTTAAGTTGTCATTTGCTGATGTGGAGGTGACCTGCTGTGTGTTCCTTTCTCTGGTGTTTTCCTTTGACAATAGGAAATCATAATTTTTCATATTTGTATTCTAGCATGTAGATTGTGGCACCATATGCTCTAGCCATATGCAAACTTGTTAAGTCAATATGGCAAAAATTGAATCTCCCAAGTCTATGTTATTAATATGTATCAAAAAAAGGTCCTATCTCTGACCACTGTGAAATCCATTTGTACATCTTCCTTCATCTGAAAAGCAACCATTTACTACTGTTGCCTGTCATTCCTTCAATTCCATATTCAAACTGCCATTGTGCCTTTTATTCCAAGAGTTCTAACTTTGCTGACATGCCTGTCCTGTGACACTTTATCAAGTGTCTCTGGAAAGTCTATGTAGACCACATCAACTGCATAGACCTTCTCTGTACTTGCACAAAATCAATGTGACTTTCCATGATTGCTTCCACATTTTTCCACCGATTGTTAATTTTCTCCCAAATTATCATTTCTAAATGCTATCCTACTGACTGATCAAAATTCTAATCACCATATCTGGGTGAATATTTTAAACTATCCTTTGCCATCTTTCTTGAGCAGTCTATGAATTTTGATGTGTTTAACCAAACCAATTTCTTTTAACACCCCTCCTCTGTTATCTGACTGGATGGGATTACACAATCTTGGCTCCAATCTTGTGTTTTATTGTTTGCTTTTTTAGTGTTTGTTTGACATAGGAATCACAAGAATACAAAAAAAAGTAAGTATTTGAATGATATATTACAATTTGAATGAGACCATACAGATCCACAGGTACATGAGCATGTTTACATACCTCTTACTCTGTTAATTTACACACATCATTCTACTTCACATGAGCAATGAGAACACATTCTTCGATGACTCTCCACTTATAGTCTCTCAAAGGGATCCCACAAAGTTCAAAATTTTGACAGTGGTGTCAGTGTGTTACACATGATGTTCTTCAAAATTCTTCAAACACATTTCTCATGGGTGATTTCAATCTGCATATTGACTGGACAAATCAGATAACAAGAGCAACATGGAAGGTGAATTTGTAATGTGCATCAGTAATTATTTCTTAGTTGAGCATGTTGCAGAACTTACCCAGCAGCAAGTTGTTTTAGATCTAGTAATGTGTAGTGAGGTAGGATTCATCAGCGATCTCATAGTTAATGATCTTCTAGAGGATAGAGATCATAACATGGTAGAACTTCAAATTCAATTCTAAAGAAAGTCATTCAAATCTAGACCAGTGCCATCAGACTAAATTACAAAAATCACAGTGGTAGGAGGTGTAAAGAGATATCTGAAGCAGGCTGGAAGATAGACTGGGGGATGGTCAGCAGATGAGCAACGATAGACATTTAATAGACTTCATAATGCATAACATGTAGCTAATGTGAATGTGTACCCTTAGAGGATGTGACTTGGGAATTTCTAACAGTGGACAGAGAAGTGGCAGACAATTTTAACCAATATTTTACATCAGTTTCCACGATGGAGAACACTAGAAATATTCCAAGGATGCCAGATAAGCAAGATGCTAATGGAAGGAACTTTTCTATCACAAGGGGTAAAGTATTTGATTAACTAATGGCATTAAAAGTGGACAAGTCTTCAGGACGTAATGGCCTGCATGTATAGGTTATAAATGTACTTGCTGCAGATTGGTGGAAGCACTGGTAGAGATATTCTCGCTGGATTCCAAAAGGGAAACTGGTTATGTAACTGCTCTGTTCAAGAAGGGAGAGATTGAAGAAAAAACAGGAAATTATAGGCCAGAGAGCCTCACATCTCTGGTTGGGAAATTGGTAGAGTCATTATCAAGGAACAAATAGGCTGTTTAGAAAAGCTTAATACAATCAATCAGTCAACATAGTTTTGTGAAAGACAAAACATTTTGGACAAATTCAGCAGAGTTTTTTAAGCACACAACAAGCAGAATTGATAAATTACGTTTACCCTTTTATTTGGATTTCCAGAAGGCATTTGATCAGAGCCACATCTTTAAAAAAAAGGATTGTGTGGTGTAGGGGGTAATATATTAGCATAGATTGACTATTGGTTAACACAGAAGACAAAGAGTCATAATTAATAGGCTTTTTTTTTCAGATTGGAAAGAAGTAACTAGAAGCGCCACAGGATCTGTCCTTAGGCCTTAATTATTTCCTATCTATGTTAGCAAATTGAAGGAAGGGGTAAAGTTGTAATATATCCAAATTGGATGATGGTGTAACAATAGGTGAGAGGGCATTTTGTGATAAGGAATTAAAGAATCTACAATGAGATATAGATAGGTTGAGTGAGTGAGCAAAATCTTCGCACATAAGGTTTAATATGGAAAAATATTTGGCCATGCACTTTGGCAGGATGTAGCAGAAGGCAGACTATTAATGTACAGCATGTATTGAAGAAGGCAAATTGAATTTTGCCTCTTATTGCAACAGGTTGGAGTTTGAAAATAGGAAAGTGTTGTGACACGGTACAGGGTGTTGATGTGGCTGTACCTGGAGTACCATGTAAAACATGGTCCTGAAAGGGATATATTTGCATTGGAGGCAGTCAAAATAGATTCAAGAGGCTGATTTTTTTTGTGTGGAGAGTTAAACAGGCTTAGCCTTTATTCATTAAGCTTAAGAAATATGAGGGGTGACCTTACTGTAACATAAAAGACTCTGTGAGCTTGACAGGATAGAAGTGGAGAGGATGTTTCCACTCATGCAGGAATCTTGAACTATGCGATTTAGTTAGAGAATTATGTTACTTATTAAACCAAAATGCAAAGGAATCCCCCCACACCCACCCCCGCCCCTGCCCCCGATGATAGTGAATTATCTGGAATTCTCTAACTCAAAGTTGTGGAGACTACATCACTTAAAGTATTTAAACCAGAGTTAGATTTTTTTGAAATATTGAGGAATTAAGAATTATATGGCACTGGCACAAGAGCGGGGTTAAGACCTTGGGCAAACCAGCCATGATCTTATAGAATGATGGGGCAGGCTTGAAGGGTTGAATGGCCTATTCCTGCTCATATTTCTTAAATTCTTAGCCCAGTTAATTTTTGGTTATTAAAATCTACTTTATTGCCTTATTATTCTTCCTGTTCTCTAAAATTTGCTTACATATTTGATCCTCTGTCTCTTCCTGATTGTTTAGGGAGTGAATAACATAATCCAACAATGTGTTTGTCTCTTTTGTGCTTTTTACTTCTACTCAAATGGCTCCATTTGATATAATAACAGAAATTGCTGGAGAAATTCAGCAGTTCTAGCAGTATCTGCAAAACATTAACTCTGCTTTTTCACTACAGATGCTGCTAGACTGCCTAGTTTTTCCAGCAATTTCTGCTTTTGTTTCAGTTCTCCAGCATCTGCAGTTCATTGCTTCATTTTGGCTTAACTTGTTGATCTTTCCAAGATAAAAAGTCCTTATCATTGCTTTTATTGATTCCTTCCTTCACTTCTAACCCCTCTGTCTTGCCTGAATGCCCTCTAACCAGGAATATTAGGGTGCCAATCCATCCCATCTTTCAGCCAAGTCCTGGTCATAGCTATGATGTCATAATGTATGTGCTTATCTATGCCCTCAGCTCGTTGCTCTTCTACCTCAGGCTCCTTGCATTCAAATATATTGCATTTTGCCTTGCTAAATTCACTTCTTTATCTGGTCTACATTGTATCTGCCTTCCAGACTCATAACTTATGGCAAGGACACTTAGGTCTCTTTTCACATCTACATAAGATAATGACGGCTAACATGCAGGTGCAGCAAGATATTAATAGAACTTTAGTCTTAACTGCACGAAGATTTGACTACAGGAGTACGGAAGTTATTGCGTTAGATGTATAGAATCTTAATTAATACCTGGACTACTGTGTGCAGTTTTGTTCTCATTTTTTATTTATTCATAAGCTAAGGCATGCTGGCTGGGTCAGCATTTGTTGCCCTTGACAAGGTGGTGGTGAACTGCTGCAGTCTATGTGCTATAGGTAGACCCACAATTTTGACTCTACGATACTGAAGGAATGGTGATATCCATTCAAGTCAGGGTAGTGAATACCTTGGAGGGGAACATACAAGTGATGGTGTTCCTACATGTGTGCTGCCCTTGTCCTTCTATATGAGAGTAGTCATGGGTTTACAGGACCTGTCTCAGGACCCTTGGGTGAATTTCTGATGTGCACCTGGTAAATGGTACACACTGCTGCTACTGAACCTTGTGGGTGGAGAGAGTGGATGTAGTGCCAATCAAGCAGGTAGCTTTTTCCTCGATGGTATTAAGCTTCTTGAGTGTTGTTGGAGCTGTACTCTTTCAGGCAAATGGGAAGTATTTCATCACACTCCTGACTTGTGACTTGTAGATGATGGACAGGCTTTGGTGAGTCGAGAGGTGGAGTTACTTATTTCCGGGATCTTACCATCACAAAGGAGTACTGCAAAGTTTCAGCAGATTTGTTTCAAGATTTCGGGACTATCCTGCGTAGAATGAGATTGGGCAAAATAACTGCATTCTCTAAAATTTTGAAGAATGAAAGGTGATCTCATTGAAACATACAAAATGCTTGGGGATTTAGAGGTTGGACGCAGGCAGATATTTCCCCTAGTCACAGAGGGCTCATGAAGCTCTCTTTCAATACATTTAATGTGGAGATTGATAGATTACTTATGAGCAATGGCATATAGAATTATGGGGACAGGGTGGGTAAAAGGCATTGAAGTGTTCAATCAGCCACAATCGTACTAAATAGCTTCCTGTACTCTTCTTCCTATATTTCTATTTTCCTCAAATATAATCAGTCACCAGAGATGAAACGGAATTAATGATACTATTTACAGGAGTACGTAGCACAAATGTTAGGCATCCTGGTTCAGGTAGCAAAACAAGAAATGCATTTTACAATATCTTTTCATATGTTCAGGATATCTCAAAGTATTTTGCAGCTGTTTCAATACTTAAAAGCTTACCAATTTGCACATAGCAAGCTTAACTAAAATGAACATCTTGTCATATTCATTTATATTGGTATAAGTAAAACAGCATTGAGACAATACAAAATTTGAGAACAATTTTATATAGTACTTAGGAATCGTATTTTGAAGCTAAATCGATAAGTTGATACGTCTTAGAGAAACACAACATGCAATACACAAGTATTTTCTCAATTTCAATAATGTGTGTGTGAATTATTTCTAGAGACAAACTTCGCTAAAATCATAAATGATAAACATCCAGTATTAAGGTTTACCTCAAAAACAACAGACTGCTTGTCTAACTGCTTTCTCCTAAAAGAAGAGAAGAGCACTTTTAATAATGAAAATTACAGAATATAAAGTAAAGGAGCTGTAAAATTACATATTTCATAGCTTTCAGCATACTGCAACTTCGGTGTGAAAGCAGTTTTATATTGCAGTATGTTGGGCATATAATTTTTCTGTCTTGGTGATTATTTTTGTTTAAAGTTTACACTTATATTCTCATGTGGTTGTAGACTACTTGATTGCCATGAAATTTCTTGTTAGTGTTCATTGTATAGTAATCATTTATCTTCAGAGCTTTTCTCTGGTAGTTCATCAGATTTTATTTTGTATTAATTCTTTCATTTCAGATGGCCTGGTAGTTGTTGGTGTTCACTCAGCAAAGTTCCCAAATGAAAAGGTTCTTAAGAACATTCAAAATGCTGTCCTTCGTTATAATATTACCCATCCAGTTGTGAATGATGCTGATGCAAAACTGTGGCAAGAGCTTGAGGTGACATGTTGGCCAACACTAGTGATTCTAGGTCCGCGAGGAAATATTCTGTTCACTCTGATTGGAGAAGGACACAAGGAAAAACTTTTTACCTTGATTTCAGTGACTTTGAAGTACTACAAAGATAAAGGAGAAATTATGGATCATGCCATCAAACTGAAATTATACAAAGATTCTTTGCCACCTTCGTCATTGCTTTTTCCAGGTAAAATTGCAGTAGACAATGCCACAGGTAGACTAGCAATTGCTGACTCTGGCCATCATAGAATTCTGGTGACCGAAAAGAATGGTGAAATTCTTCATGCAGTTGGAGGTAAGAGCTTTTCCTTTTGGATTCTTGCATTTGTAACAAAAAATATCTTTTATCAGTTAACAGGATCCAACAAAGCTATTTATAGTTTATAAACTATACAGTTAACTCATAGACTTTCCAAATGGCAATACAGAAGAGATATGTCTACATTGAGAAATTCTAGAAATATGAGAGGTTGATAACCACCTGAAGCAATTTAAACAAGCTATGAAGATTTACTTGGGAAGTGTCTCAACTTATCTTTAATGCTGATTAACCTGCTGTGCATTATGAATGTTCACTTTAGACTTTTACCATTTGTGGTCTTTTGGATCTTGATAAACAGATTGTTATGCTGCCATTTTTATAGGCCCACGACTGCCTGGATTGAATTAAAATGTTAGCTTAACAAACTGTAATTGTACAGGTTGTAATTTGAGGTTCTGTATTAAGTGCAGTAAGAGCACAATCAATTTTGAGTAATAATCACTGCCAAGTAATTAGTATATCTTCATGACATATTTCTGGCAGATTCTTTCATACAGCAAGCAACTAATTTTGGATACTAACTGCCTGCAAGGGTGTGGAAGTAGAGATGATGAGTAATTTCACAAGGATATTGAATGGGCCCTTGAGGGAAATTAGCTTGGATGGCTATAAGAACAAAACAAGAGGGTGGGATTGATTGGATTGAGTCAGCACAATCTCACTAGGCTGAAGTGCCTCCTATGCCATAATGACAATGATTGCATAACAGTTTTCTCCCTGGTAGTAAAGTTACACCTAAATCAAAATAATTTTAAAAAATTGTGATTTGGTTTACACAATCCTATAACAGAAAGGGCACTGAACAATCATAATAAGGCTGATTAGAGTTGGATAAATTTAAGCTCAATAAAGAATATTTATTTATTTCAAAAATGCATCTTCTCAGCTATTTTAAGAATGATCTTGCGAATTAATGTAAAGCTGCTCCATTTTAAAATATGATAAGTGCTTATGCAAAGCATTTTTAAAGTTATATGAACAAATGTTGATTAAAAAATCAAAAATGTACCATATATCTGAAAATAATTTGACTTTTCAGCACAAAAAACTTACATTCCACCATTGTTGGATATCTCAAAACCTTATCCAATCAACAGTAGATTTTTAGTATAGTGACTGTTATAAGATGGAAAAGGTGGCAGCCATTTTGCACACAACAATCATTGGTTTTTGTGGTGTCGATTGAAGAGGACTATTGGCATTTGTGAGGGATGCTCTTTATTATCCTTTGTAAGACCATAAACTAGAACAAATAGGAACAGGACTAAATGTTGGCTAAACTGACATTCCTCACATTCATTTTCCTGCCTCTATCTATCTTGCCGCTAAATATACACAAGGACTTGGCTCTCAGCTCTCTGTGGCAAGGAGTTTCAATGTCACTCAGCCCTCTGAGAGAAGAAGTTCCTCTCCTCTCAATCAGCGTGTCACATTAACAGTTTTCCATTCCTCTGGTACTTCTCCAAAATCCAAGGATTTTTGGGAAATTACATTCTTTTAGGATCCTTGGATGCAAGCCATCAGGGCCAGGGGAATTATCTGCCTTTGGAAACATAAAAATAGGTACAGAAGTAGGCCATTCAGCCTTTTTGAGCCTGCAGCACTATTCAATATATAATCATGGTTGATCGGCAATCTCAATATCCCATTCCTGCCCTCTCCCCATACCCCTGGATCCCTTTAGCTGCAAGGGCCACATCCAGCTCCCTCTTGAATATACCTAATGAACTGACCCCAACAGCTTCACTGTCTAAGTGAAGAAATTCTTCCTTATCTCAGTCTTGAATGACCTACCCCTTATTCTTAGACTGTGACCTCTAGTTCTGGACTTCCCCAACATCGGGGTCATTCTTCCCACATCTAGCCTGCCAAATCCCATCAGGATTTTATGTGTTTCTATTAATCCCCCCCTCATTCTCCTAAATTCCAACAAATACAAGCCTAGTTGATCCAGTCTTATATGTCAGCCCTGTTGTCCAGGAAATCAGTCTGGTGAACCTTTGCTGGACTCTCATTGGCAAGACTGAGACTAGGAGACCAAAACTACACACAATACTCAAGGTGTGACCTTACCAAGGCCCTGTATAACTGTAGCAAGATATCCTTACTCTGATACTCAAATCCTCTTGCTATGAAGGCCCTCATACCATGAGCTTCCCTCACTGCCTGCTGCACCTGTCTGCCAACCTTCACTGACTGTTCACCATGACACCAAGTCTTGTTGTACGTTATCTATTCCTAAACTGCCACAACTCAGCTAATAATCTGTTTTCCTATTTTTGCAACCAAACTAGATAACCTCATATTTATCCACATTATATTGCATTTGTCAAGTATTTGCCTACTCAGCCGGTCTATCCAAGTCACCCTGCAGCCTCTTAGCATTTTATTCACAGCAGACACTGCCACACAGCTTAGTGTCAGCTGCTATTTGGAGATGTGGCATTCAATTCCTTTGTCCCATTAATGTATATTGTGAACAGCTGGGGTTCCTGCACTGAATCATATTATATCAAATTCGTCACTATCTGCCGCTCTGAAAAGAGTGTATGCCAATTCTCTGCTTCCTTTCTGCTGACAATTCTCTGTCCTTGTCAATACATTATCTCCAATGCCGTGAACTTTAATTTTCCCTTTTGTAGAACATTGTCAAAAACCTTCTGAAAGTCCAGATACACAACATTTACTGATTCACTGTTGTCCACTCGACTGGTCACATCCTCAAAAAACATTCCAGAAGATTCATCAAGCATGATTTCCCTTTAGTGGATCCATGTTGACTAGGACTGATTCTGTTATCACTTTCCAAATGCTCAGTCATCACATCCTTAATAATTGACTCCAACATTTTCCCACACCACAATGTCAGGCCAACCAACCTATAAGTTCCCATTTTGTTTCTCTCCTTTTTTAAAGAGTTGAGTTACGTTAGCTACCTTCCATTCCATTGGAACTCTTCCAGAGTCTACAGAATGCTGGAAAATGATCACTAATTACATCTGCTATTTCTAGGGCCACTTCCTTAATTAGTCTGGGATGCAGAGCATCAGGTCCTGGGGTCTTATAGGGTTTTAATCTCCTCAATTTGCACAATACCATTTTCTGACTAATAAGGATGCTCCATTTGTTTGTCTAATACTACTACTTTAGTTATGGTGATACTTTTTTCCTCCCTCGTGTTCTTTAGTATTAATGAAATGTTCAAAGTAAGTTCCACCCTAAAGACTGATGCAAAATATCTGCAATTCCCTTGTTCCCCAAAAACCATCTTCCCAGGTGCATTTTCAAAGGGGTATATGTTCACTTTTGTATGCTTTAATTTAATATTTTCACCATTGCTTCTGATGTTTTGATGATGTAGTTTGTTGATATTAATGTGTTTTTTTAAATCTAGGACCAAAGAGTGGATGGAAAGATGGAAGCATTTTCGAAGCCAGTTTTAATTCCCCTCAAGGAGTATTGATAAAGGATAATATCATCTATGTGGCGGATACTGAGAACCATGCAATAAGAAAGGTAAGAAAAAAAGCTGTCTATAATGACTAATCAGTTGTGCTGTGACTCATACTGGAAATTTATGAAGTTCTACTTTCATGAAGTGCCTATTACTTTTATTTATTTTAACTGTGTAAGTTGATGTCATATATTGGCAGTTTGTGGATTATTTCTACTGTTTTGTGTATTCATGGTTTTATCTATCCATTTTAACAATAGAACATAAATAACATTGCATCCAGTTAAGAGAGAAAAGAAAGTAAGTGACATTCATTTACATTAGATAAACTAATACTGTTCTGGTTTGCATCCTAAAAAGAACTCATTGGTGTACGCTGGAATTACATTACCACATTGCATTTAATATAGCACCTTTAATACAATAAAACATCGTGAATTATGAAACAAAATTTGACCAGCCACATGAAATATAAGGACAGAATGAGCAAAAGTTTGGCCAAAGAGGTAAGTTTTAGCAAAATCTTAAAGAAAAGGTTTAGAAAAGGAATGCCAGAGTTTAGGCAGTTGAAGGCATGGTGACCAATGGTAGACCAATTAAAATTAAGGATTTGCAAGAGGCCAGAATTACAAATGTTTTATGTCTAGTTACACATGATTCAACTTGAGGAAATCAATCATGAGTAGCTTGAATACCTGAAACAGGATAGTCGTGAGGTTGATAACTTTTAGGAAGAGTTGAATTTCCTAGAAACTGACAGAAATAAGTGACTAATACATCTACTAAGGAGTAGGCGCTTTTGCGTTAACTAATTAGCTCAACTGATAGGATATTTCAACTCCTTTTGCTATTGTGAGCATTTCTGGCAAATGGGTAATAATGCAAAATTAATTCCCAACATGCCCTCAGCTTCCATGCACTTTTCTGTGCTATGCAAGAATGTTTGATGTCCTTTGAAAATCTTTCTAATCAGTTGGACTATCCCAGGACCAACTTTCACCAGCAAGTGAGTCATTGTTCTTTAAATGTCAATGTCCTGTCAGCCCCGTTCCCTTGATTTTGAACTTGAAACCAACTTTTAACCAATATGCCAGCAATTCCTTTGTCTTTCTCTGCATCTGTGTCTAGAAAGACAGCAATCTTGTTTTAAAGTGTCAAGGTCTAAAAACTGTCACTTTTCACTTGATTTTTTCAGTCGATTTTGGTTTGGCTTTCTGTCCCCCTTGTGATTAGATCACATTGGCCTATCTCTGGGCAAAGTTAGTATGATCACCACTCCCCAATCCATAGCATGATATATCACCTTAAACTAAAAATGGCATTTTAGAACAAATGTTGCAAATTCCCACAAGCATAACTGGGTCAATCTGTCTCCTGAACAGCCAATCTCAGCTGGGACAATGGTAAGTTGCAAGAGTTTATTGCGCCTGAATAATAGAGAAAAAAGTCAGCCAAGTTTCCTATATATTAATATGTAGCAAGGGCAGGAACTGACTCTAACGTTGAATAGCATGGAACAAATTTGATTTTGTTCGCACATGAAGAATGGTCCTTTGTATAGGACATCAGAGGATGACTAATGCCAGCAGAAGTTAGCCCAGAAAGAAAGCACTGTCTTTGAGAAAAGGAAGAAAGAAAGGATGTGCAGATTGGACAAAAACACATCTCAGAACAATGTTGAAATTTATTGATTACAGTTTTACGCTGTATTAGACCATAAGATCACAAGGTATAGGAGTAGAATTGGCCATTCCACCCATTGAGTCAGCTCCACTATTCAATCATGAGTGATATGTTTCTCAATCTCATTCTCCTGCCTTCTCCCCATAACTCTTAATCCACTTCCCATTCAAGAACCTATCTAGCTCTGTCTTAAATACATTCAAGACTTGGCTTCCACAGCCCATTGTGTCAATGAGTTTCACAGATTAACCACCTGCTGTTTTGAAGAGATTCCTCCTCACCTCATATGTAAAAGGGTCATCTTTTCACTCTAAGGTTGGGCCCTCAGGTCCTAATCTCTCCTATGAGTGGAAACTCCACATCTGCTCTTTTCAGGCCTCTGTGTTCTGTAAGTTTCAATCATATGCCCCTCATCCTTCTAAACTCCATTGAGTACAGATCCAGAGTTCTCAACCACTTGTCATATGACAAGCTCTTCAACCCCAGTATCATTTCTTGTAAACTTTCTTTGGATCCCCTTCAAGGCTAGCACAGCCTTCTTTAGATACAAGGCCAGAACTGCTCTCAATATTCCAATGCGGTCTAACCAAAGCCTTGTCGAATATCAGCAGTACATCTATGCTCTTGTGTTAAGAGAGTTAAGAACTAGGACACCCTAGTCACTTTGTGCTTCAGATTTCCTAAGCCTTCCCTGTTTAGAAAATAGTCTACACCTCTATTCTTCTACCAAAGTGCATGACTTCACACTTGCCCACATTATATTCTATCTGCCACTTCTTTGCCCACTCTGTCCTAGTCTGCACAAGTCTTTCTGCAGCCTCCCTTCTTCTTCAACACCACTGTCTCTCCACCTATCTTTGTGTCATATACAAACTTGGCAACAATGTCTCAGTTCATTTGTCCAGATCGTTGATGTATAATGTGAATAGTTGTGGTCCCAACACTGATCTCTGCGGATCTCCACTGGTCACTGGCTGCCATCTTGAAAAATACCCCTTTATCGCAACTCTCTGCCTTCTGCCAGTCAGCCAATCCTCTATCCATGTCAGTTCCTACCTCCTAACACCATGGCTCTTATTTAGCAGCATCCTGTGTGGCACTGGTCAAAGGCCTTCAGGAAATCGAAATAGATCACATCCATAAGTTCTCCTTTGTCTAACTTGCTCATTACCTCCTCAAAGAATGCCAATAGATTTGTCAGGCATCACCACCCCTTAGCCATGCTGATTCAGCCATATTTTACCATGCACTTCCCAGTACTCCACTCATCCTTAATAATGGACTGTAAAATCTTACCAACAACTGGGGTGAGGTTAACCAGCCCATACTTTCCTGTGTTCTATCTCCCTACCTTCTTAAACAGGGGTGTTACATTAGTCATTTTTCAATTGTCTGAGACCCTCCTGGACTCGAGTGATTTTTGAAAGATCACCACCAATGCCTCTACAATCTCCTCAACTATCTCCTTCAGAACTCTGGGGTGTAGTCCATCTGGTCCATGTGCTTTATCCACCTTCAGACCTTTCATCTTCCTCAGCGCTTTTTCCTTTATAATGGCCACTACACTCACCTCTATTCCGGACTCTTTGGCAAGCTACTGGTGTCTTGCACTGCAAAAACAATGGTAGTACCTATTCAGTTCTTCTGCTGTTCCTTTGTTCCACATTGCTTCCCTAGCCTCATTTTCCAGCTGTGCAATGTACACCCTTGCCTTTCCCTGCTTTTTCAATATCTAAAAAACTGTTGCTAGCTTCTTTTATGTTACTAGCTGGCCTACTCTCATATTTTATTGTCATTCCCTTTACTGCATGTCTTGTTATCCTATGCTGTTTGTTTTTTTCAAAACGTCCTAATCCACTGACTTCCCACGAATCTTCACCACATTGTATGCTTTTCTTTTGTTTTTATGCTGGCCTTGACTTCCCTTGTCAACCATGGTTGCCTCATCCACCCATTAGTATCTTGCTTCTTCCTTGGGATGAATTTCTGCTGTGCCTCTTGAATTGCCCTCAAACTCCTGCCATTGTTGCTCCACCATTTTCCGTTATACCTCCCTTTCAGTCAACCCTGGCCAGATCCTGTCTCATATCTTTATAATTACCTTTACTCATATGTAATACTGTTTCATCTGATTCCAGTTTCTCTATCTCAAACTGCAAGGTGAATTCTCCCATATTATGGCCACTGCCCCCAAGCTCCCTAATCAAGTCTGCCTCATTGCACATTACCGAATCCAGAATTGCCTGTTCCCTAGTGGGAAGTACCATAAGCTGATCCAAAAACCCATCTCATAGACATTACATGAATTCCTTTTCTATTGAAAATGTTAACCTTGCCTTTGTTTATCAAGTCATTGTTTATCACAAAATTTCAGAGTAAATTCAATTTGTGCTTTAAAATTCATCCCATTTTACATATAATTACACAATTTAAAATTGGGACTCAAGATGCATTGCATTCTGTCCTCTAAGAGTTTTGTTCTAAGAACCTATTGGGTAGATCCTAAACTTGTTCCTGTTATGATACCCTGTGTGAAAGGAGATGTGGTTGGAGTAGAGTAGTGTAGCTTTTATTTGTCATTTCTACCATATACAGCTGATATAATAAAAACGAGACAGCATTCCTCCAGTACTGAGGGTGGAGAGTGGCAATCCCAGATTGAGGAGATCCATGTCCAAACCTTGGATATGTGATAGTCTCCTAGCCAATATAAATGGACTTCAACTGAGGGTTTTGAACTGAACCTCAAAAAAAAGAGCTTACATTATAGGAGCTGATAGATTTTCCAATGTGTTGAAATTAATTTGAACAACCAGCAGGGGAACATATAGTTGACTTGTGCATCAATACTACATTTATTTCCCTCTGTTTTGAGGACAGTTGAAATTCATGCAAGATAGTTCAAGTAACTATCAGGAATTGATTTTAAAAAAAGAACATTTTAAATGTATTTTGACAGACACTATCTCTTCTTGTGCTTAGATTGACCTTACATCAGAAATGGTAAGCACAATAGCAGGAACAGGAGTTCAGGGAACTGACCACGAAGGTGGTAAGACAGGGGTGGAACAATCCATCAGTTCACCGTGGGATCTAGCCTTTGGCACATTTGGTGAGATTGTTACTTCCTTGTAAGAATGTGAGGCATTTATATGTTGAATAAATAAGTTGTGTGTATTACTAGCTTATGTAATTGTTAAGAAGTATCTACTAAATGGGGCCATATTGTATAGGCAATGAAGAATGTTTTGTGTTATACCATAAATTTGAGTTCTTGCTGTGAATCATAACTGCATTATTTTGAATGTGCAATCCCTTTTCCTTCTGGCTTGTGTTTATCCAGTTCATTGTCAGTAATGATATGTCAAAACCTTTTTATAACTTCCTGATTTCTTTACACAAATACCAGACAGGAATTAACTACCTTTATTAATATGCATGATAAGCCTCTTGATTATGAACAAGAACAAAGTTGCCCACAGAGATTGAAATACTGAATGTTCCCTCCTTGTTTATTATCCATGACGGGCTGTTCACCTTTTACATCTGAACACTAATTTATCTCTGTGTCTTGTATACATCAGTATGAACTGGTATTGTGAAGTACTCGTTTGAATTGTAGGAGGAAGCTGTTGTAAAGTGCTTGGCATGTTGAAGAATATAGTGGATTTTTGCAAGGTTTGTGAAGGTTTGTA